>NC_069501.1:554913806-555143806 GCF_027579735.1 Bombina bombina | reverse complement strand
TTGAGGGGGGCACGGACAAGGGGAAGGTGTCAGATGTTACCGCTAGAGCTATCTATTTATCACGCTGCATCCACTCACAGGGCGCAGCGTGAAGGAGGTTCTCTGTGTGGCAGCCAAAGAGGAAAGCGAGGATATGCGATATCCCAGAACCCTCATCATGCTGCACTGCTGCTGCGCGTCTAGAAAGCGGTGAGGGTGTTATGGGACGGAGGACTAGAATTATATGATGTCAGGGAGGGATATATGATGTTGGGGTCCTGGGAAGATGTGATTGGGGGGTTGGCAGGGGATATGTGAAGTTGGGGTCTAGGGAAGATGTGATTGGGGGGATGGCAGGGAAGTTGGGGTTCTGGGAAGGTGTGATTGGGGGGTTGACATGGGATATGTGAAGTTGGGGTCCTGGGAAGATGTGATTGGGGGGTTGGCAGGGGATATGTGATGTTGGGGTTCTGGGAAGATGTGATTGGGGGGCTGGCAGGGGATATGTAATGTTGGGGTTCAGAGAAGATGTGATTGGGGGGGTTGGCAAGGGGATATGTGATGTTGGGGTTCTGGGAAGATGTGATTGGGGGGTTGGCAGGGGATATGTGAAGTTGGGGTCCTGGGAAGATGTGATTGGGGGAGTTGGCAGATGATATGTGATGTTGGGGTTCTGGGAAGATGTGATTAGGGGGTTGGCAGGGATATGTGAAGCTGGGGTTCAGGGAAGGTGTGATTGGGGGAGAGTGACTGGGGAGATGTGATGGTGGGGGGAGGGAAAGGCCTTGGGAAATGTGATGGGGGGACTGGTGAGATGTGATTGTGGGTAGGGGCGACTGGAGAGATGTGATGGGGGGCCTGAGGAGAAGGGCAGGGGGCCTGTGGAGATATAATTTTGTATTTTCTTTTTGTGTGTGCTCATTATGCAAAAAATATATGGCTAGATTACGAGTTGTGTGTTAGCCTTAAAAAACAGCGTTGAGAGGTCCTAACACTGCTTTTTTCCTAATGCTGGTATTACGAGTCTTGAAGGTACAGGTGTACTGCTCACTTTTTTGGCCAGACTTGGAAATACCGCAAATCCACTTACGTCAATTGCGTATCCTATATTTTCAATGGGACTTGCATAACGCCGGTATTACGAGTCTTCCTGTCAAGACTGATACCGCATTTAAATGTCAGTAGTTAAGAGTTTTATGGGCTAACGCCATAGTATAAAACTCTTAACTAAAGTGCTAAAAAGTACACTAACACCCATAAACTACCTATTAACCCCTAAACCGAGGCCCTCCCACATCGCAAACACTAAAATAAAAATTTTAACCCCTAATCTGCCGAACCGGACATCGCTGCCACTATACTAAATATATTAACCCCTAAACTGCCGCCCTCCCGCATCGCAAACACTAATTAAATTGTATTAACCCCTAATCTGCCACCCCCAACGTCGCCGCAACTATATTAAATGTATTAACCCCTAAATCTAAGTCTAACCCTAACCCCCCCTAACTTAAATATAATTAAAATAAATCTAAATAAAATTACTACAATTCACTAAATAATTCCTAATTAAAAATAAATACTTACCGATAAAATAAACCCTAAGATAGCTACAATATAACTAATAGTTACATTGTAGCTAGCATAGGGTTTATTTTTATTTTACAGGCAACTTTGTATTTATTTTAACTAGGTACAATAGTTAATAAATAGTTATTAACTATTTAATAGCTACCTAGTTAAAATAAATTAAAATTTACCTGTAAAATAAATCCTAACCTAAGTTACAATTACACCTAACACTACACTATAATTAAATTAATAAACTAAACTAAATACAATTAAATACAATTTAAATAAATTATCTAAAGTACGGGAAAAAAAACACACTAAATTACAGAAAATAATAAAATAATTACAAGATTTTTAAACTAATTACACCTAATCTAATCCCCCTAATAAAATAAAAAAGCCCCCCAAAATAATAAAAAGCCCTACCCTATACTAAATTACAAATAGCCCTTAAAATGGCCTTTTGTGGGGCATTGCCCCAAAGTAATCAGCTCTTTTACCTGTAAAAAAAATTACAATACCCCCCCAACATTAAAACCCACCACCCACACACCCAACCCTACTCTAAAACCCACCCAATCCCCCCTTAATAAAACCTAACACTAACCCCTTGAAGATCACCCTACCTTGAGAAGTCTTCACCCAACCGGGCCGAAGTCCTCAAAGAAGCCGGGCGAAGTGGTCCTCCAAATGGGCAGAAGTCTTCATCCAGGCGGCATCTTCTATCTTCATCCATCCGGCGCGGAGCGACTCCATCTTCAAGACATCCGACGCGGAGCATCCTCTTCAAACGAAGTCCAATTGAAGAATGAAGGTTTCTTTAAATGACGTCATCCAAGATGGCGTCCCTTAAATTCCGATTGGCTGATAGAATTCTATCAGCCAATCGGAATTAAGGTAGAAAAAATCCTATTGGCTGATGCAATCAGCCAATAGGATTGAACTCGCATTCTATTGGCTGATCCAATCAACCAATAGAATGCCAGCTCAATCTTATTGGCTGATTGGATCAGCCAATATGATTGTACTTCAATCCTATTGGCTGATTGCATCAGCCAATAGGATTTTTTCTACCTTAATTCCGATTGGCTGATAGAATTATATCTAGTTAAAATAAATACAAAGTTGCCTGTAAAATAAAAATAAACCCTAAGCTAGCTACAATGTAACTATTAGTTATATTGTAGCTAGCTTAGGGTTTATTTTATAGGTAAGTATTTAGTTTTAAATAGGAATAACGTAGTTAATGATAGGAATATTTATTTAGATTTATTTAAATTATATTTAAGTTAGGGGTGGTTAGGGTTAGACTTTTAGGGGTTAATATGTTTATTATAGTGGTGGCGACATTGGGGGCAGCAGATTAGGGGTTAATAAGTATAATGTAGTTGGCGGCGGTGTCCGGAGCAGCAGATTAGGGGTTAATAATATTATGCCGGTGTCTGCAATGTAGGGGGTGGTGGATTAGGGGTTAATAAGTGTAAGATTAGGGGTGTTTAGACTTGGGGTTCATGTTAGGGTGTTAGGTGTAGACATTAAAAGTATTTCCCCATAGGAATCAATGGGGCTGCGTTAGGAGCTTTACGCTGCTTTTTTGCAGGTGTTAGGTTTTTTTTCAGTCGGCTCTCCCCGTTGATTCCTATGGGGAAATCGTGCACGAGCACGTTTTGCCGGCTCACCGCTACCGTAAGCAGCGCTGGTATTGAGGTGAGATGTGGAGCTAAATTTTGCTCTAGGCTCACTTTTCTGTGGCTAACGCCAGGTTTCTAAAAACCCGTAATACCAGCGTTGTCTGTAGGTGAGCGGTGAGGGAAAACTGCTTGTTAGCACCGCACACCATTATGACAAAACTCGTAATCTAGGTGATCATTTTTTTAAACTAATTTCCTAACCTTCTAAAATGTAAACTACAATCTAAATATATCCCTAAATTTAACTATAATGTTCCTTACCTAAAGTATGAATAAATAAAATAAAAAATACATAACATAGTAAGTTTAAAAAATTGTACCCAATCAGTGTATTTCTACACTGATGGGAGGACAGGGGAGATGTGATTGGGGGTGGGCGACTGGGGAGATGTGATTGAGGAGGAGCAGGAAATATGGGGGAGAAGAGCAGGGGGGCCTGGGGAGATGAAGGAGATGAGGAGGGGGCCTGGAGAGAGAAGCAGGGGGGCCTGGGGAGATGGGGGATAGGAGAAGAACAGGTGGTTTTGGGGAGATAATCAAGGGGCTGGAAGAGACGATCAGGGAGCATAGTAAGATGCGGGAAAGTCTTGGGGCATGGGGTGTTTTATGCATTGGAAAAACTTTGTATTGTCAAGGTACATAAGATTAATAAATATATATATATATACTTTAATCATATATTTTACGGTTAATAAATATATATATTTATTCAGATGTTTGGCTGATCAGTGGGAAAAAAAAAATTCATTTCATTCAGAAAGACATTCCCACTGACACTAAAACATCTGCTCTAATCAACTTACAGTTTGAGACAGGATGAGTCATAAAAGATAAATTAAGAGGATAGATTGTCAGATAGGGGACACCACACAATGTATGGCGACGTGGCATCTAGAATACCCTCTTGAAACTGGTCAAAATCATAGGGAAACAGTTTTTATGCACATAGGTGTTAATTATCCCTAAACATCAAATACACGTCTGCATTGCTAGCTAAACAGAAAATATGTTGTATTATGACTTTTACAACTACTCGTGGATTGACCCCATGCTATGTGGGTGGGGTAGTGAAGACCTTAGGAAACAAAAGACAAATGCTATGGTGTGAATTTAAAATTACTGAAAGGGCAGTGAAGACCTTAGGGTAACACAAAGAAAGCAAATGGCTCACAATAATTTTTTTTAAAACCAACTATGTTATAGGAAGGTAAAATACATTCCAGCATTATAAGAAAATATATATATTTTTTAATGGATATATGACGGTCTTTTAACACATTATATCAAATAGATAATTGCTGCATGGGATATTTATATAGGAAATAAATTCAGAATTAGTATATATTGAATAACCATTTTAATAATCCCATATTTTTTTTTTTTTAAATAATTTTTATTGAAGTCATAAAAAAATACAGAATATGGGGTAAGCCCCAAAACATTTATACATCAATGTATACATAGTATAGTTAGCTACATAATATATTCACATATCTCAAGCGTTACTATACAATGTGGGCTGTCTCACAGAAAGACTTCAGTTTTATTATAGAGTATCATAAATGTAAAATAAACAATAATGGTCCACTCCCAGCTGTGTAAGAAGAAAATTAGGGTATCTATTCAAATAAGGTTAGGGCTAGGGAGGAGGTGGCTCTATAGTTTTATGGGGTAGGGGGATGCAGCGGGCGAGAGCCGCTCAAAGTGGAGTAAGGGGGGTGGAGGGGGGGTGGAGGGCGGAGCCAGTTAGTATGTCAAATTTGTAGGCAGGAGTTACTCAGGGTATAGGGATTTATATGTGTAGTTGAGGAGCTTTCAATAAGATAAATAAGGATAGTTCTTAAGAAAGTTATATGGAGGAGGGGATATTAGTATGTATGGAATATACAGGATCTCTGGGTGAGCCCCTCTCCTGGGGAAGTGTCAGCTATAGACGATGCAGGGAAAAGGAGAATGGATATGACCCGCAGGCAACCAGTACCGGCGGGAAAGGGAGGAGAGGGACCCAGCAGTAACAGGGTGTGAGCAGCGTAGGCAAAACCTATGATAGATATACTTTCTAACAAGCAAGTCATACTATAATATATTCATGATAACAATACCAAGTTATATACTTAAGAAACCCAACTGAAGATCATGAAGAGTCTATACTAACATGCCATTTGAATCATATCACTCCAAGTAACACGAGTAAAATTGTTGGCACGTCACACTGCCTCGGCCGCTGGCAGTGCGGAAGAAGGCCAAGATATACTGGGGTCTCAGAAAGCAATATTCTAATGTAATGCAGCATGACACTTTCCATTATAATCCCCTGTAACATAAGGATGCACCCATGTACAATCATTGAAAACAAACACTTATATCCTTATAATTAATAGCCCCAAAAAATTGCTAAAGCTAGGGATAAAGATATTTAGCATATGCAATACTAGCACATATAGAGTTTGAAAAAAAACAAACAAAAAAACAAAAACAAAGAGGGCTTATGTAACAAGCTGTATTGCTATAGCATAGTAGTGAGGTTTACATGAGAGTTGCTAGGATGGGGTAATAAATTGTACATATTAGTTTAGATCTAGTGTGGGGGAAAACCATCAGAGGAGCCTATGATTGTTGATATAAACATAAGACATAATGATCATGTACATAGTGCTAAGAAGTAATGCTAAATGATTTAGAGAACATACTGCGTTTACTGTGATAGTGGAGGCTGCCACTTATGTAGAAACTGGAGTGAGGCTACCTCAGAGGAGTAGGGGAAATAGCAATGCTCCGCTAGTTAAATGTAACTGCAAACCACATTTTTAGCACTAATTCAGATTGCAGAGGCTGTATACTATCAGCAATATTATGAATAAGTATAACTTTGTGACAATGAAGGGAAATTTTGCCCGCAATTCTACTCTGTGCATTAGGGAAAGATTAGAGCTTGGCACTGATGTTATATTACTATATCTCTTATTAGTGAATCCTCTCAGTCTGGTATAGCTAATGAGACATCTATATTATTTTAAAATACAATAAGGGTATGCTCAGGAGAGGAGTAGAAAATAGCGCTCTAACATACAGTAGGCGTACAAGATGCATGGTTGAGAGATTTCTAGTACACAGAAATAGTATAGTGGCACTAAACATAACTTTAATCCCCTAAGATAAGACAAAATAAACTGGAGTTCAAATATCAGTATAACATTAAACTACAGGTAGTGGAGATGACCTCAAATATATCTTCTAGTATGTTAGAGCAGAAGAGATCAATCTTCAGGGAATAGCACAGTATAGAAAAGGAGCTTCACACTGAACTATAAATATGCTCAACAAAGGAGTAGAGAATAGTGTTCTAACAAACAGTAGACATATAAGATAACTTTAAACCTTTAAGATAAGACAAAATAAACTGGCGTTCAGATATCAATGCAACAGTAGCCTGCAGGCAGTGGACATAGCCTCAGATATACCTTCCAGCATGTTAGAGCAGGAGAGATCAATCGTCAGGAAATAACACAGTATAGAAAATAAACTTCACACTGAACTATATACTTATATAAGCTAGAATAAATTATACAACTGGAGAGATCATCATTTTATGAACCTGATATTTTTTTGGAGTAAACAGTGTGAGCACTCTTAGGATTAGTTATGTAAATAAACCCCAAAGTACTGCACTAAATTGAAAATTCAAAATTCCAGGGGCAAATGGCAAAACTAGGGAAAAGTAGGGACATATTATCAGATAATGCTGTCGTCATTCAAGCCCTAGGTTTAGAATCAGTGGCCCAGAAATGAAGCTCCAAATTGGGATATATTGTCTAAAAAAAAAAAAAAAAAAAAAAATATATATATATATATAAATTCTGGCATCAAATCTAAATTATCAGCTAGTGTATACAAATTTTCCTACATCTGATCTAGCAGTTATCCTCAACAATTATCATTTGGAAGAAACATATAAGTGCAATCCCTAAATGTATGCCTGTATGTGCAGTCTATAGGAAAATTACTTAGAGAAAATGATCCTAAGAAGTGCTGCATCTCCCCTTCAACCCATGTCACATAAGACCCAGAAGCTGCTAGTAACTATCAGTATATATACAGTGTATGCATAGGGAGGGATCCCCCGTTTTAACCAGGTAGTGATATTCCCTATAATGAGAGACAAAATAAACATATCTGGGTGAAGCAGAGCAGAAACATTCAGTTCAATGGGAGTTACATATATTATAGTTAATGAAGAGTTCCAGGTGAACACCATAATAGAGCTGACAGTAATATAACATAGTAAAACAGTCCGACTGTGTGATAGACCTTCAGTTGAGCTATGTAAGTCCAGCCGACAAGCAAAAGAGATAGCCTCCCGGATCAAAAGGGCCTATCGATGGGTTGATGCGGTGTAAGACATCTATCCTGCTAAACCCAGGTGGCAATATGCTTTGAGCAAGCAGCATCGGCATGAAGAAGTGCAGCCCCAATTTATCCGTACCCGGTAACAGATGAGGAGACAATCTGCGAACCCCTGGGGTCAGAGTACCTAAACAGATGGAGCGGTTGTAGTCCTGCGGTACCTCGATGACACTGATATACTCCATGGGGGTTACTCTCACAATCGTATGCATAGCGCCACAGATTGCGATGCCGTGGGCTAGTGATAGAGGCTCCCTCTGGCTCCCGATCACAGGAGTTGTGCCTAGCTGTCCGATTCCTACGAGGGGCTCCCTCTGTGTGATCAAGCTCCTTGTTTGCATTCCCACATGGCCAGTCACATCCTCCATATCTGGGGCACTGTAAAGTAGAGTGGGTCTCATGAGGGTGCTAGGTGTACCAGCAACAAGATCTACTGTATCCTCCGCTATCTGATCCTCCTGTAAAAAGTGTCGTTCTTTGTGGGTCGCGACATTTGTAATGTCCAACCTGTCTTGCCATGGGGTCACCTGTTGTTGCATCACAGACTTCAAGCTGACCGAGATGTCCTCAAAGCCAGCCGACATCTGAAAGACGAGCTTCTTCAGAGCCTCATGAATAGCAAAAGATTCTTCCTCCCTATTAAACGCCATCACGGTAGTAGGCCACAGAAGCCTGGGAGTTTCCTAGCTGGCAATGGCGGGTAGGGGAAGGATCTAACATAAAAAATAGCGTAGGGAAGTCTGCAGATTATATAAGGGTGATCCTGCTTATTCAAGGTTAAATTTGGAGCAAATTGCAGAGAATTGGTCCCAATTTGCCAGTATATTAAAGATATTGCTGCAGGAGCTCTCTGAGATACGTCTTCCCTGCTTGGCTGCTGGCTCCGCCCCCCCAATAATCCCATATTTGAAGTGCATATATATAACATACATTTTCTATTTTTCAGATGGATCGTAGAGAACACAATGCAGACAGAACTATTGGAAATATAAAAATAGGCTGTTATTTCTATAGAAATGCCAGGATACTGATAAAATTATAATGCATTTTAAGCTAATAATTAGCAGTATTAAATGGACTTAATATAATAAAATGTTAATAATATAAAACATGACATTTCATATCAAAACGATCATGAAATTGATCTGATGCTGCTTCACCTATAATTAATATTGGGAGAGATTAATGCAAGAAATTATGGCAGTTATTACATAGTTTAAAGAAATATTTCACTGTCTAAAAATGTTGGTTAAATGAATTTGTATGTATTGTCATGCTAAATTGTTTTGTCTGGATATCTGCTGCCACCTAAGGGCCAATACTGGTAGGACAGTTAAGGGAATTTAGCTGTCCAAAAGATACGTTGCCATGGTAAACATGTTTCAACTCTAAGGGCGTACCAGGGACCAGCACGAGGGCCAATCCGAAACAAGGTTTCCGTTTTGGGGCGTTTCCAATCTCACCAGTGAGGAGAACCCATATAAAGTGATTGCAAATATAAAGAGGGGAGATTTTGGCTAAGCTGGTGGTAATTGGATGCTGGCGTGAAATACCATATACTCAAAGCAAAGCTGATCTATTCTACTCATTGACTGCAAAATTATACTTTTTTTTATACTTTTTTTTTTGTTTTTTTGTTTTTGTTTCTTTTTTTAATTGTATTGCATAACCTTGAATAGCTCTTAGCCTGCCTATTTGTATGCAAGTGTTTAAAGTAAACATTTACTATTGCTGTATGTAGCAGAGTTAAGGAAATAGTGCATATTCCAAGCTAGCATTTCATAGCCTATGTAGTGTTAAACTAATCCCAATCTTAAATTGTTTATCTATGCAAATATATAATAATAATTCAGAAGTGTATATTGTATTTTAAATTGGTAGTCACAGCCTATATATTGTTTAAATCTATATCTGATTGGCTAAGTAACTCATCTGTGCAAGTTCTGATATTGTAAGTTAATTTTGTATTAGGATAAATTGCAGTTAAATAGCAGAATATATATATTATCCTATTGATTATAAGCACTGTTGCTTGGATGTTAAAGGCTATTTATAAATAAGGTTGGTTTTAAAGGTAAGCGTATATGAACTTTGCACAGCATATTTAAATAGTTTTCAAGCGCATATAATATTATTTCATATTCCTTTTATTACAAATATATTTCAAAAATGTTCATGGATATTAACTAAATAAAAGAGTTCAGGTATTTATATTAATTGTATTGTTTCTAGTAGATGCATGTTGATTAAGGGTTTCTATTTTTAAGGAAAATTAATATTTGTATTGTGTTATAACCCTGCCATAAGCTGATATATTATTTGGAGAGCACTACTAAGATTTTCATAAATATACTGACAGTATATTAATTTGCACCGTGTAATCTGATTATAGAATGTTGAGCATATCTCAACAAAGGTCACTGTATAGGTTTAACAGATATGCTTAAATGTATCTTCTAGCTATAGGAAAAAACTAACCTGTCATCATTTATTTCAGTGTTTAAATTGTAATAAATATCTAAAATGCTTTAACATACATTCTTATGTTTAAGAAAATCTACTGCCATTTTTGAAGAAGATCCCCAAATTTCTCACTTCTTAAACCTGTGTTATGTATGTATTCTCCTTTATGTGTGTCAGTCTCCTATGAGTGTGTATACGTTTGTCAGTCTCATTTGTGTGTGTGTGTGTATATATATATATATATATATATATATATATATATATATATATATATACAGTAAATGTGTGTGTGTGTGTGTGTGTATTTGTGAATGGCAGTCTCCTTTGTGTGTGTATATGAGTGTGTGCAAGTATGGGTAAATGACTATTTATATGAATGTCTGCATGCATGGGTAAATGCATCCATGAGTGTGGGCATACATGGGTAAATAAAAATACAAAAATGCAGGCACAGTGTAATGCTCGTGGGATACTCCTCTATCAGACCAAAGTCGGCCAGTAGTCTTGTTATCCTGGCGTCAAGACGGAATGATAGGGAAAATCCCAGAACAGAGAAGGTTTGCAAGATGAGATAAGTGGCACTTACCACAGGCAGGACAGTCCTTGGCAGCAACAGACAGGAAACCAGAGAAAGGTAGTTCAGGAGTAAACCACTAGGATGGTCAAGCAGGCAGGAATCGGCAACAGTAAGGCAGTCTAGAGGTAAACCACTAGGATGGTCAGGTAGACAGGGATCGGCAACAGTAAGGCAGTCCAGAGGTAAACCACTAGGATGGTCAGGCAGGCAGGGTTTGGCAACAGTAAATCAATCCAGCAGTTTAAGGGTTAAACAGGCAGAGTAGTCAGATAGGCAAGGTTCAGCAACAATATAACAGTCCAGCATACAAATAAGCACAACCAAGGAGAACAGTAAGTAACACCTATACTTGGGCAGTGATAAGTATGACTGAGTTACTTACATAGGCGCAGGATTCGCGCCACAGGAGATCCTAACCGGCTTCTGAGGGAGAAAGCGTGTGGCATTGATGTCACCGCCGCACGCAGCGAGGAGCCGACTCTCCCCTAGACAACGAGCATACAGGTCGTGCTGCGTCTCTAACAACGGCTAGAGCGGCGCAGCAGCGACAGTCTGTCTCAAAGGTTGAGTAGCATGGAATCTAGAGACCAAAGATGGAGCATGCACATCATGGGCAGGAACCCAGGAACTATCTGCCACAGAGTAACCCTTCCAATGTATCAGATATTGCAGTTGTCTGCGCCTGTATCTGGAGTCCAGGATCTTAGCCACCTCATATTCAGGGTCACCACGGATCAGGAGTGGAGGAGGAGGAGCTTGGAGCCGGGTATATCTATTCTTGATGTAAGGCTTGAGTAGTGAGATGTGGAAGACAGGGTGCATGCGCAGGGTTTTGGGCAAGGCCACTTTGTAGGCAACAGGAGACAGTCTTTTCAGGACCTTATAAGGACCGATAAACTTAGGCCCCAATTTGTGACAGGGTTGACGTAGACGAATATGTCGAGTAGAGACCCAAACACATTCACCCACTAGGATGGCACTTACAGAAGCTCTATGACGATCAGCAAACTTCTTATATCTAGAGACAGCTGAACGTAGCTGAGAGCGAATATGTTGCCAATGAGTGGTGAGTTCCGTAACGTGTCGGTCTGCTGCAGGAACCCCAGCGGACTGAGCAGAAAGAGGGAAGACACGCGGCTGATACCCTGCTGCGGCTTGAAATGGAGACCATTGAAGAGAAGAGTGCCAATGAGTGTTTCTTGTCAGCTCAGCTAGGGGTAACAACTCAGACCAGTTGGTATGGTAAGCGTTGACAAAGGCTCTAAGGTAGGCTTCAAGATCCTGGTTTACTCTCTCAGTTAGTCCATTGGTCTGAGGATGGTAGCCAGAAGACAAGGAAACAGTGGTTCCAATCAGCTTACAAAAGGCTCTCCAAAAGGTGGAGATGAACTGTGGACCTCTGTCGGAAACAATATTCATAGGAATGCCATGAAGTCATACCACATGCAAGAGAAAAAGAAACAATAATTCTTGGGCAGAAGGCAGTTTGGTTAGGGGTACAAAATGAGCCAGTCTGGAAAAGCGATCCACCACAACCCAGATAACTGTATGGTGGTCAGAAGGAGGAAGGTCCACAATGAAATCCATTGTTATGTGGTTGTTTTGGAATGGACAATGGTTGGAGCAAGCCAGGAGGTAAGGATCAGGGAGTTTTGTTGGCAGCACAAGTTGTGCAGGCTTTCACAAAATCCTGACCATCAGACTTCATAATAGGCCACCATACATGTTGGGAAAGACGCTTAAAAGTCCTAGTCAAACCAGGATGTCCTGAGAGTTTACTATCATGAGCCCAGGATAGCACAGGAGTGCGTAGGTTCAGAGGTACAAAGAGGATATCGGAGGCCATGGGGGCTCCAGGAGGTTTACTGGACTGGGCACGTTGCAATCTTTGAAGAAGGGTGGTATTTAGTTGAGCAACCACACAGGAGGATGGTATGATGTGTTCAATAGAAGCTTCAGAGGAGTCACTTGAGTGAGGGAACTGACGGGAAAGGGCGTCCACCTTCTTGTTCTTGGTCCCAGGAAGATAAGAGACCACAAAGTTAAAACTGGAAAAAAACAAGGCCCACCGGGCCTGTCGAGGATTGAGTCGATGAGCAGTCTCTAGGTAAGTCAGATTCTTGTGGTCGGTGAGAATCTGAATGGGATTGGCGGTGCCCTCTTACCAATGACGCTATTCAGTCAAAGTCATCTTAATGGCTAAGCGTTCACGATTACCCACATCATAATTCCTCTCAGCAGGAGTAAAGCGTTTAGAAAAAAAGGCTACAGGGTGTGACATGGAAGTCAAAGGATCCCTTTGGGTTAGAACTGCTCCAGCCCCTATCTCGGAGTCATCAACCTCTAAATTGAACTGTAGGTCAGGATCAGGATGGTGGAGCACAGGAGCAGAACAGAAAGCCTTTTTTTCAGGCAGGAGAAGGCATTTATGGCTTCAGGAGGCCAATGTTTACAGTCTTTGCTCCGTTTTGTCAATTCAGTGAGAGGAGCGACTGTTTGAGAAAAGTTCTTATTAACTGGCGGTAATAATTGGAGAACCTCAGGAACCTCTGTAATTCCTTTAAAGAAGTAGGTTGAGGCCATTCTAGAACTGCGGTGAGTTTAGCAGGATGGATGGCAAAACCCTCCTTCGAGATGACATAACCAAGCAAACTCGCATTTTTCTAGCTTGGCTACTAAAGAATTGTCTCTGAGACATAGAAGAACCTGTCTTACGTGTTTTTGATGCTCCTCTAAAGTGGAAGAGAAAACAAGGATGTCATCCAGATAGACGATGACAGTGCGGTTGAGGAGGTCATGGAAGACATCGTTGACAAATGCCTGGAAGACTGCAGGGGCGTTACACAGCCCAAAGGGCATTACAAGGTATTCATAATTCCCAGATCTTGTGTTGAAGGCGGTCTTCCATTCATGGCCTGGAAAGATACAAATCATATTGTATGCCCCACCTAAATCCAGCTTGGTGAAGAAGCGAGCATCCTGGAGTGAGTCATACAGTTCGATGATCAAAGGAATGGGATAGCGATTCTTGATAGTTATGTTGTTCAAGGCCCTGTAGTCGATGCAGGGTCTGAGCCCACCATCCTTCTTACTGAGGAAAAAGAAGCCTGCCCCAGGAGGAGAGGGGGAAGGGCAAATGAAACCTTTAGCTGGGTTCTCTTGGATGTACTCCTCCATGGATTTGGTTTCAGCTTTGGAGAGTGGATAAGTCCTCCCTTTTGGAAGTGGGGCTCCGGGAAAGAGGTCGATCTTGCAGTCATAAGGATGGTGGGGTGGCAGCACGTTGGCTGCTTTTTTCTCAAACACATCTGCAAAGTCCGCATATACTGCAGGAAGGTTTGAAGGAGTCTGTATACTGGCTATGGGGATGCAGGGCAGAGGAGTGACTTTAGCAAGGCAGGAGTGGAAACAGGAGGTGTGGTTATTAATTACAGTGAAAAAATGTCACCACAGGAGGTACCCCAGGAGGCCAGTTGTCCTTCAGCCCAGTCGAACTGTGGATTGTGTACCCGAAGCCAAGGAAGACCAAGGATGACAAGCCGTGCTGGGGAATGAATGACCTCAAACTGCAGCTGTTCGGTATGAAGGACTCCCACAGTCCGTGTCAGGGGTTCTGACTCAAAATGGATCAACCCTGAACCAAGGGGGGTGCCACCCAGAGTAGTTATTTTGAGACAATGTCTTTTCTGCAGAAGAGGCAAGCCAGCTTGGATCATAAAACAGTTATCCAGAAAGTTTCCAGCAGCCCTTGAATCAATGAAGGCTTGAGTGTGGACTGTATTCTGAAGGAAGGTAAGGGTTAAAGATACCAGAATCCCAGTGGAATGAGGGGATTTAGTAGTGATCATGCTTAGAGGTACCCCAGTGTTATCCCCTAAGCATTTGCTTTTCCCGGCCGAATGTCACAGTCCTTTAGTTGGTGGGTGTTAGAACCACAATAAAAGCATAGTCTCAATCTCCTTTTTCTTTGTCTTTCTGTCTGAAGGTTTGAAAGAGGAGAGATCCATGGGTTCCTCCACTGGGGTAACTGGAGCTGTTGAAGGGGTAGAGGATACTGCCGAAGCCAGACACATAGGAGGACGGGAAGAAGGAGCCTCCTGGTTCTGTCTCTTTCGGCTTGTCTCTCCTGAAAGCGAGAGTCCAGACTGATACAAAGCGATATAAAGTCATCCAAAGAAGAAGGAACATCACGATAAGTGAGTTCATCTTTGATGGGTTCATGCAGACCCGTCCTAAAGGCTGCCTTGAGAGCACTGACATTCCAAGTGGTTTCAAGTGCCAAGGTGCGAATCTCGATGGCAAATTGTGCCACAGTTCTATTGCCCTGGCGGAAGTCCAGGAGAAAAAATTCTGCAGCAGAGGTACGGCCAGAAGTCCCAAAGACAGAAGATAATGCTGAAAATACATTATCAGCATCATGCAGGAGTGGAGTGTTCTGTTCCAAAAGGGAAGAGACCCAGGCTAGGGCCTTGTCTTTCAGTAAGGAAATGATAAAGATGACCCTTGACTGGTGAGACTGAAAAGTGTGAGGATCATTGCGGAAGTGCAGCCTGCATTGGTTAAGAAAACCCTTGCAATCCGTAGTACCTTCATACTTGTCAGGCAATGGTATCCGGGGTATACTTCCAGAAGCAGAGGAAGAAGCCGTAGTACTAGGAGTAGAGACTGGCGGTACAACAACAGGAGCGGTATTCCTCGCTGTAACTAGTAAGGAAAGTTGAGCGGTAATAGCCTCTAGCTTGGAATCCATATTCTGCAACTGTGTGGTATGGGTTCCCAACATCTGTCCCTGTAGATAAACTGCTCGTGCCACCTCATCTGGCTCCATGGCCCAAGTATAATGTAATGCTCGTGGGACACTCCTCTATCAGACCGAACTCGGCCAGTAGTCTTGTTATCCTGGCGTCAAGCCGGAATGATAGGGAATATCCCATAGCAGAGAATGTTTGCAAGATGAGATAAGAGGCACTTACCACAGGCAGGACAGTCCTTGGCGGCAACAGACAGGAAACCAGAGAAAGGTAGTTCAGGAGTAAACCACTACGATGGTCAGGCAGGCAGGGATCGGCAACAGTAAGGCAGTTGAGAGGTAAACCACTAGGATGGTCAGGCAGGCAGGGTTTGGCAACAGTAAATCAATCCAGCAGTTAAGGGTTAAACAGGCAGAGTGGTCAGACAAGCAAGGTTCAGCAGCAGTATATCAATTCAGCAGTTTAAGGGTTAAACAGTCAGAGTGGTCAGACAGGTAAGGTTCAGCAACAATATAACAGTCCAGCAGTTAAGGGTTAAACAGGCAGAGTGGTCAGACAAGCAAGGTTCAGCAGCAGTATATCAATCCAGCAGTTTAAGGGTTAAACAGTCAGAGTGGTTAGACAGGCAAGGTTCAGCAACAATATAACAGTCCAGCAGTTAAGGCTTAAACAGGCAGAGTGGTCAGACAAGCAAGGTTCAGCAGCAGTATATCAATCCAGCAGTTTAAGGGTTAAACAGGCAGAGTGGTCAGACAGGCAAGGTTCAGCAACAATATAACAGTCCAGCATACAAATAAGCACAAACCAGGAGGACAATAAGTAACACCTATACTTGGGCAGTGATAGTTATGACTGAGTTACTTACATAGGCACAGGATTCATGCCACTGGAGATCCTAACCGGCTTCTGAGTGAGAAAGTGTGCGGCAATGACGTCACCGCTGCACGAAGAGAGGAGCCGACTCCCCCCTAGGCAACGAGCATACAGGTCGCGCCGCGTCCCTAGCAATGGCTAGAGCAGTGCGGCGCGACACACGAAGGCAAAACGGATAATGCAATTTATTCAAAAACAGAAGCAATCCATAAAACAGGGAGTGAAAGAACTAGACCTTACGCGTTTTGGCTATACCTTACTCAGACATCCCAACCTGCAAAAACTCATTTCAGGGAGATGGTTTCACCGGCTAGTGCATTTTGTGCTGCTTAATAAGATATAGACATCATTAAAGTAGCTTCCCATTCCCACCAAACTCACATTAAAAAAAAAACAACCACAACCACACACAACAAACCTTTTTTCCAGTGATCGTATGCTGGTTGAATGCTCAAATATTTTAAAATACGAATTTAAATTGCGTGCAGTAAATAAGGTAGTATTTTATTTTATTAAAATCAGTGGGGGCTTTTTGGTTACTGATGCATGCTTTGAGGGTTGCATAGCGTCCTAGCTTGTGAAGTACTCAGTATAGTTGTCCCTGCACGACTTTAGTATTTTGTGTCTGGGAGCATGTGTGATTTTGAGTGGCTATTTATAATTATGTTTTGTACTCACAGTAGAGTCATTTTAATAAGGAACTGACAGCAGGGGTGTCTATCTCCTCCCTCACAGGGGCGCACTCTCTTTGCACTCTTTCTCAGTTCTCACTCAGCCAAGGCTGCAGCCGATGTTGCCTGCTGCTGATTCTCCTCCTCCCCCAAGAGCCTTATCGCCGCCTACAAACAGCAGGAGGAAGGGTGGCAGATATGCAATACACTGAAAGTAAAGACAGACTTGCTGTGACAATGCCTTCCTGCTCAATGAGGTCACCGCAACTAAAGGCATTCCTTAAAGAAACACTTTTTCCAGATTTGGGCCACTTTTGATCATGGTACTTGTAGTTCACGGCGATTGCATTTAATAAGCGGGCGTCAGGGAGCGGCTATTACAATAAGGGAGACTCCCTGAACTTCAGGGAGAGTTGGGATGTTTGCTTACTCATAGACCCTAGTGGGTAAATGACTGTGTATATGAGTGAGTGCAGGTATGGGCAAAAGATTGTATATATGAATGTCTGCATGCATGGTAAATAACTGTATGTGAATATGTAAATATATGGGTAAATAAGTGTGTATTTAAGTGTGTGCATGTATGGGTAAATGACTGCATGCATGGAAAAATGACTCTGTAAGCATGGGAGAGAAAGAGTACCCCCAGTGACCTCTGGGGAAGGTGGGATAGGATTAATCAACCTTAAACCTCCTAAAACAATTGTGAGTGTATAAAGGAGGTAGTGCCTAATGCCGTGTAGAGTAGTTACAAAAAATAGCAAAAAGAGAACAGAAGCATTATTGGGCACACTTAAAAGGTGGTTATTAGAACAATGTGTGTGAAGTACGGTACAATTTTATAATGAAATAAAATTAAAACATAACATTTAATTATATTATTAAAATAGAAATGTGGACCATGCCACACATAATGCCACACATAAAATAGCAATATTAACAAGTAGTTAAAAAGGAAAAATATAAATATAGAGCACTGCTGCCTCTCCAGGTAAATAAAGATAATCCTGATTGGATTTACTATTTGAGTAGATAGATGTATGATCTATAAAACACTGTTCATAAGTAAGATAGTAAAGGTAGCTGTATAAGGTACAGGATAAGCAATCCCATTAAAACAATACATATCAATATCTATTAAAGTGTCCCCAAAGGGATTAACCACCAAACTATGATTACCAGTGTCAAAAGATCCTACAAGGAATGCCAATTAAGGCCAACAAAATTATTCTAAGTAATTCTTAAAGGAGAGAAGCAGTGTGAATGACTGACGTGCGTTTCGCATCTGCTTTGTCAAAGGCGCCCGTGTCTCCAAATTGACTTCCTTATAAAGGGTCACTGACCAATCCGGCCGTTACATATCTTGAACTTCATTCGTTAATCAACCAATCGTGGCATATATGTTACGATTGGTTTGTCTCAGAGGGTGTGAGTTCTAATAGCCAATCTGGTGGACGGTCACGGTTACGTCAGTGTGACACGCCCACCTGTCAGGCGCTTGTTGGTAAACAAAGTAGCCCCCGTGTAAGAGAAAAGATGCGATCATGTTTAAGGATTGCTTAGTCTAAATCAAGCCTAAGATGAAAACAGCTCCCTGATGTCATGTTTATATGTACAGACAAGCGTGTATAGTGTTAGTGACGCAAATTATGTTAGATTCTGGGATTTCATAACAACCGAAACCTTAAAAGTCATGGCTATCATTGTAAAATGATATGTGTATTATACACAAGTTATGATTACCATAAATGTTCAAAGATATAGAGAACAATCAAACATATTAAAGATGTTTGCTGCATACTTGCTAATATATGTATTGTGTACAAGATCAACGTGGTACAGATATACACGTGTAATGCAATTCATGTAAATGATCGAAGGCAAAGGTGGTAAAGCAAAAGCTATAATGGTATATTGCGCAAGATAAGATTGAAATTAACTTAGATACTCAGATCAAAAAACGTATACTGCATGTTTAGCTGGTGTGTGTCTAGCCATATAAAGGGGTTTTACAATTAATGGTCATACGTTGTACAAATGGCTATTACATTTATTAATTTTTATATCTGACACATATGTTATCGTAATAGTACGGTTAATTCTACCCCAAATATGTGTAGATAGAATGAGTATACTGTCAAAAGATTTAGAAATAGCGATAAGCTCATGAAACCTATAACTGGTTAATACAATCAGAGAAAAGTGAGATGCCAGATTATAGGAATGCACTATAGGTAATGTGTTCATTCATGCCCAGGGGATTCATACTCTGTAACCAAAAAATCAACTTTGTTTCAGCTTTTAAAAGAGCATTCTCCAGATTTCTACCCCTTATTCCTAACGAGATTTTTTGGAGAATCCAACATTTGAGGTCAGGTTGACAGTCATGGTGCTCTAAGAAGTGTCTGGCCACTGTGGTTATTTTCCTTTCTTTTTCCAGATCACTTCTAGCATTTTTAATGTTACATATATGCTCCCCAGTCGTTTCCTGAATTCTTGTGACGACATTCCAACATATTTTTTCTGACAACTACATTCCAGGCAATATACTATGTTTTTACTTCTGCAGTTAAAGAAGTCATTCATGTATATTGTGCCATCTGGGAAGATATTAATCTGCTTTATGTTTTTCATATAGGGACAGAATTTGCAAGTGCCACAGGGATATGTGCCTTTGAAGCCGTCTTTTCTGTGGTTTACATGTTTAACAAAATAACTTTTAGTTACTTTATCCCTGATCGTCGGGGCCCTCCTCCAACTAATAGCTACTTTGTCTCCTATACATTAAGTGAGGTCTTCATCAGTTTTAAGTATGTGTTTGTGTTCATTTAGGATGTCACTGATCTCTTTATGTGCTTCATTATAGGTACCAATGAAACGTACCCTATTGTCTTGTGTGGTTCTAGTTTTAGGTTTCAGGAGATCTGATCTTAGAGTATGTAAAGCTCTATGATATGCTTTCTTTAAAATACTGTTTGGGTAACCCCTAGCTTTCAATCTCAGCTTCATATCTCTAGCTTGATTTTTGAAAGTAATGATATCTGAACAATTATGTCTTATACTGAGGAATTCACCAAATGGAATTGCTTTTTTCGTATATGAATGATGGGCACTTTTAAAATGAAGTATGGAAATAGTAGAGGTTTCTTTTCTATAGAGATCTGATTCGATCTTACCAAACATATCTCTCGATATCTTTAGATCCAAAAATGTTACACTTTCGTGTTTAATCATATACGTTAATCTCAGATTCAAGTTGTTAATGTTCAAGATATCAATGAATTCTTTAGAAAGGGATTCTTCCCCTTTCCACAGTATAAATACATCATCTATATACCTAAGCCACACCACGCACGAAATCTAGGCGTCATCCTCGACTCATCACTTTCCATGGACCACCAAGTCAACGCCGTCTCTTCGACTTGTTTTCACATACTCCACCTACTGCGAAAAATCTTCAAGTGGATCCCCACTGAAACTAGAAAATCTGTCACCCACGCCATCGTCAGTAGTTGACTGGACTACGGCAATACACTCTACGCCGGGTCCACCATCAAGCTCCAGAAACAACTCCAACGCATCCAGAACACCTCGGCCAGACTCATCCTTGACATCCCTCGCCAAAACCACATCACCGAACACCTAAGGAACCTACACTGGCTCCCCGTCAACAAGAGAAAAACCTTCAAGCTCCTAACCCATGCATTCAAGGCCCTCCACAACATCGGTCCTGAATACATCAACCACTGTGTCAATTTCTACACCCCCTCCAGACAACTCTGCTCTGCTGACCAAGCACTCGCAGTCATCCCCCGCATCAAGAAAAAAACAGCTTGAGGAAAATCCTTCTCCTATATGGCAGCAAGGTCATGGAACTCCCTCCCGCTGCACCTCAGACAATCCACCTCCCTTACAAACTTCAGGAAGGACCTCAAGACCTGGCTCTTTGACTGAATTGTCTTCCCTTAGCCCCCCTCTCCCCCCCCCCCCCCCATAGCGCCTTGAGACCCTCACGGGTGATTAGTTTGCGCTTTACAAGTACCCAATAGATAGATAGATAGAAGCCATAATAAAATGTGGTCTGCATATTGTTCCATATCTTCACTAAATAAAAATTCACATTTCCACCACCCTAGGTATATATTCGCATAAGTGGGGGCACAAGCTGTGCCCATGGCAGTGCCACGGATTTGAAGATAGAACTTGTCGTTAAACACAAAAAAGTTATGGCTTAGTACAAACTTTAAAAGTTTCAGAATAAATTGATTTTTAGGTATATTATCTGAAGATTCCATTTGTAAAAAGTAATCGACTGCATGACATCCCCAAGTGTGATCAATAGAGGTATAGAGCAATTCTACGTCACACGTTGCTAAGAGTGTTTCATTATCCAGGGTCATCCCTTCAATTTTACTGAGGACATCCATTGTGTCCCTAGTATAGGATGCCAATATGAGGACTATGTCCCTGAGGCGTAGATCTAAGTATCTAGATGCCTGCTCACATAGGCTATCTATACCTGATACAATCGGTCTGCCAGGTGGTACTGTTTTATTCTTGTGAATTTTGGGCAATAAATGAATAAAAAGTGGCTGTTTTTGGATTGTCTACAGTCAGAAACTTATGTTCTTTATTATCTACTAGACAGTCTCGTTTGGCATCATCAATAGGAGTATTATATGTGCTTAGGTAGTCTGAGGCTGGATTGCTCCACAACAAATTGTAACACTTTCGGTCTCCTAATTGTCGTAGTGCTTCAATAATGTACATCTCTACAGGCCAAATAACAACATTCCCTCCTTTGTCCGAGGATTTCACCACTACATCATCCCACTTCTGAATGTCTTTTAATGCCCACAACTCCTGTTTACTCATATTATTACGGTTTTGATCTCTGAGTTTAAGTATGTCCCTGCATACTACTTTAAGATATATTTTTATTTGAGGGTACTGTGATAATTGTGGCATATATGTGGATTTTTTAGTGAGTTTTTTTCTGCCAGTCATTACTGTCAGTGGCAATTATTTAATTCTCTTCTAAGAGTGTTATTAGATTCATCATTGCCTGTGTATCTGAGCCCGAATCATTGTGCTTAGTGTATATTTTCTTTAAAGCTAACTTTCTGGCAAAAAGTTTGATATCTTTAATGATATCTAAATAGTTAATCTTGTTTGAGGGTGAGAAGGACAGACCTCTACTGAGTACATTGATATGATGTTTAGACAGGACTTTGTTTGATAGATTTATTATTTCCAATTTATTTGTATCTACCACCTCGGTCGCTTTAACCAGTCCTCTCTGCTCCTCTCGTTGTTCCTGTACCCCCACCTCGTTCTGTTTCTTAGTTCTGTCTAAACATCATATCAATGTACTCAGTAGAGGTCTGTCCTTATGTGTGGCATGGTCCACATTTCTATTTTAATAATATATTTAAATGTTATGTTTTAATTTTATTACATTATACCATTGTACCGTACTCCACACACATTGCTCTAATAACCACCTTTTAAAGGGACACTAAACACATTTTTTTTCTTTCATGGCTCAGGTAGAGAAGACAATTTTAAACAACATCCCAATTGACTTCTATTATCTAATTTGCTTTATTTTTTTTAGATATTCTTTGATGAAGAAATAGCAATGCTCATGGGTGAGCCAATCACAAGAGGCATTTATGTGCAACCATCAATGAGCAGCTACTAAGCCTATCTAGATATGATTTTCAACAAAGGATATCAAGAGAATGAAGCATAATAGATACTAGAAGTAAATTAGAAAGTTGTTTTAAATTGCATGCTCTGTCTAAATCATGAAAGAACAAAATGTGGGTTTCATGTCCCTTTAAGTGTGCCCAATAATGCTTATGTTCTCTGTAAGCATGGGTTAATGACTGTATGTAAGTGTGTGCATGTATGGGTCAATGACTGTACATACGTGGGTAAATGACTATGCATTTTAGTATGTATGTGGGTGTCTATGAGTGTATGTATATGTGCGTTTGTCAGATGGGGCCTCGTGTTCGAGTTTCGCCTAAGGCCTCACAAAGTCTAGAACCGCCACTGAATGCAGAAGGCTTGATAAATCACGCCCTGTGTGTTGTTTTTCCCTCTAAAAAATACATAAATACACAAAGCAGATATTTTTAGTTCCACTGTTTCCCCAGGAGCCACAAATACTAATGCAGAGGGCCACATGTAGCCCATGGGCTACCAGTTGGTCATCACTGGTCTAAACTATGCTACATTTAGCTATATCTGTTATTTAAATTCAGAATAATAGGGACAGTCAAGTCCAAAAAAACTTTCAGGATTTAAATAGGGCATGTAATTATAAACAACTTCTCAATTTACTTTTATCACCAATTTTGCTGTGTTCTCTTGGTATTTTTAGTTGAAAGCTAAACCTAGGATGTTCATATGCTAATTTCTTAGACCTTGAAGACTGCCTCTAATTTGAATGCATTTTGACCACTAGAGGGCATTAGGTCATGTGTTTCATATTATAGATAACATTGAGCTCATGCACGTGAAGTGACCTAGGAGTGAGCACTGATTGGCTAAAATGCAAGTCTGTCAAAAGAACTGAAATAAGGGGGCAGTCAGCAGAAGCTTAGATACAAGGTAATTACAGAGGTATTACATGTATTATAACTGTGTTGGTTATGCAAAACTGGGGAATGAGTAATAAAGGGATTATCTTTCTTTTTAAACAACAAAAATTATGGTGTTAACTGTCCCTTTAAATGTTACTGCATGCCAGATCCATAAATTGTTTATAAAAAAAATAATAAAAAAAATAATAAAATATATATACTTGTGTTAGGGAAAAATGTATACATTCTAAAAGGCAAAATATAAGGAGTATGTGGAAACAGAGAAGGCATTTTGTCTAAGGTTCTAGGAGAAACCATTTTAATAATATATTCGTGAACATTTGTTTTTAATAAGATAATTTATTTGTAAAGCAACTATGCGTGTCAGTCTATTGACATTACAAATTAAAGCCAAATTATCCCTACGTATGCGAGCAAAAAATCACAGACTTTCAGTCACTAAAGCTCACTACTACGTCACGTAAGTGTCTTATTGGTTCTACAGCTTGAGCAATGCATTAGCGGTCGCAGGCAAAATGAGGGTTGGAACGCAAGATCTGAGAGGCTACCTCGTGCGCATGCGTATATTAAAGTATTTTATTGGTTCCAAGGGCGGACGTTTGACTTGACAGTGACTCAGCCAGAAGTCTCTGAAACCTACGCGCGGTTGGCAAGGTCAGGTGTGAGGGGAAAATGGCCGGATCGTTGTCTTTGCTCCGCTCTGGTGTTAGAAACGTACTTTATGTGCAGATGCGCCGATCCTCTGATCAGGTGATATGTGGCATCTGGTTACTTGATAAAACGGTTTGCGGAGAACGAGTTGTGCTTTATGGAGTCACATCGAAGTTATGCAGTTATTTAGCTACGATGTTGCTAAAAGACCATGCCATTTTGTGTTTATGTTTCAACGCTAGATAAAGGCATTTACTCACCAATTTATCTTTTGAGCATGTTAACCTGTATCTAAAAGTTATTTTACTAACATGTTGGACAAAGCCTTTATAAACTATTACACTTTACCTGGTAATATTACATTACTGTATGTTTTTTAAAATAATGGTTTAAACATCATTGAGAGAAACTGCATATGTAATGTGTCATGAAAGTCGAAATATTTGTTAGAGCTTATTATTTTAAGACTATCAATTCTGTATTACTGTGTGTTTTACCACCACAAAGGTGTTCAACACACAGTAGAAGTACTGCTTAGGACCCTCAGAGCACTGCTGGTCTTGAGCAGAAACTGCCACTGATCCAATCTGCAGCGCTAGTTATGGAGCCGTGCTACTAGCACTGCTTTATGCAGTGGTTAGGTGGTCATTTAGCTACATTACCATGTCTAGTTTATTATGCTGGGTGAGTATTCCTTTTGGATGAGTTATAGTTTACTTAGAGAAATCCTTGCATTAATTGAATGGTATTTTGAAATGAGCAGGGCAAAATTTCACATTGGATGTGGTGACGCTTTGTTTTGTCAAATTGCTATAAATGTATAATTGGCTAGATATAATACTCCTATGCTAAATCACTTGAAACTGATGCAGTATAAGTGTAAAAAGCTGACAGGAAAATATCACCTGAGCATCTCTATGTAAAAAAGGAAGATAATTTACCTCACAATTTCCTCAGCTGAGCAGAATAAGTTCTGTGTAAAAAGTTATACTCAGTTACTGCCAAGCTGCAGGTAAAAAAATAATAAATGAAGAAATGAACAGCAGCCAATCAGCATCAGCAGTGCTGAAGTCATGAACTCTTTTACTGTGATCTCATGAGATTTCATTGTAAATTTCCTTACACTGAATAGAGAAATAACATGAGTGCTTGAGGCTCAAATCGTTCAGACATACTGATTTGCTGCTTAGAAGTCCTTTACAATGGGATGTGGCTACTTAAAAACTTTTGAGGTAAAATATCTTCCTTTTTTACATAGATGCTCAGGTGATATTTTCTAGTCAGCTTTTTACAGCTATACTTGATCACTTTCAAGTGTTTAAAAATTTGGGTATTATATCCCTTTAATCTTGTAAAAGAGGGATATTTATGAATGGAGTGCAGTTTGCCATTGATTGATGTGACATTAAGTGGGCGATACTTTGTGGGGTTTGCAAATTGCGATATTAAAATGGGTAGATTTTGCAGGGTTGAGGAGGTAGTGAGCCACATTGAATGGGGAAGCTTTGGGTTACTAGAAATGCATTATTTTCCCTTAAAAAGTGGCAAGGAAATCTAATTTAAAGGGTCAACCAACACTAGAATTTTTGCTTTAAAAGATAATCTGACTGCCCCCTTATTTCACTTCTTTTGACAGACTTGCAATTTAGCCAATCAGTGCTCACTCCTTTGTAAATTCACATGCATGAGCTCAATATTATCTATATGAAACACATGAACTAACACACTCTGGTGGTGAAAAACTGTCAAATGCAGAGGCAGCCTTCAAGGTCTAAGACATTAGCATATGAACCTCCTAGAGAGGGGGTGTGGTTTTTTTTTTGTTTGTTTTTTAACTTGACTGTTCTTTTAAATCCTAAACATCATTTAAGAGTTTTCTTTCAAGTAGTAATAATGGGTGCAATATATAGGGTCTTATAATTCTAGTGTTTTTACAAGAATGTTGTAAAACACATGTCATACAACGTCATACAACGTAGGTTATGGTAATGTTATCTACATAGTTCAAATATTGTTGGAAAGTTTATAGCAAACTGGTGTAAGGGGGACAATTCAAAGGAGAATCCAAATGATTAGTAGCCATTTTGAGAAAATGTTACATTCAAGTGAGGAGCACTGTGTTGATAGGGCGAGTAATATGAATTATAGGACATTGCCATTTTGAGGGGAATGTGTGTGGGTTTGTTTTTTTTTTTTTTTTTTTTTTTTCTCCTCCTGTGGACACTCCAAAAATATTAAGTGGTTTGTGTGAATGTGATCTTTCAAAAAATTAAAACCGGATTGTGTCTTTACTGCCATGGAACTAATTCTCTGGTCCTATTTGCTACCTTTTTTTTTTTTTTTTTTCTGCTGCAGTTAGGAGAATTGGGTAAAGGTGCTGGAAAGGGAGGTGGTGGTGGAGGTTCAGTGAGAGAGGCAGGAGGAGCCTTTGGCAAACGTCAAGCTGCAGAGGAGGAGAGGTATTTTCGGTAAGTACTGTAGACTGCAAATATCTATATATAGCTGTTATGTGTTTAATTCTATATGCCTCTGTATATCAATATCTTTTATTATTGGTTATATAATGTGGGAATCTCTGATCAAGTTTAGCTAAAATGGTATTGCCAAATTTAATTTTTCTTCAGTTTAACTTTTGTTTTCCTCTACAATATATTAAATATGTTTTAAACTTCACACAGTAGCTGTAGATAAAACAAGACGATGGAGTGCTTCTGTTTCAACACTAGATAGAGGCATTTACTCACAAATTTGTTTTATTTGTATCTCTTTTTTTTTTTTTTTTTTTTTTTTTGAGAATGTTAACGTCAATGTTATTAATGTGTTGGATTCATTTAATTTCAAAGGACAAAGTCTTTTTAAACTATTAAACTATATATACATTTTTTATTTTTTTATTTATTTTTATAATGGCTTAAAGATTAATTGAGAGAAACTGCATTTGTAACATGTCCTAAGTTGGTTTGTTAGAGCATGTCTTTTTTTTTTTTTTTTTTTTTAAGAGGGGGAAAAGAGGTTTAGAGTCTAAAGTGTTATTCAAGCTGCACTACAAAAAAATGTATGGGAGGCTAGATATTTCACATCACAAAATGTATTATATACATGTGACAAGATTAAAATTTTAATATACCAGTGACATGGCAACTGTAGCGCATTACTCCAATAAATCACTGCTCTGGGCACTTAGTGTGTTACCACATGCACCGGTGAAACCACTATAGAGAGGAGAGTTATTGTTGCCAGGCATTTGCTGTACTCTTAAAGGGTCACTAAACCCAAAATCTTTCTTTCATGATTCAGATAGATAATACAAATTTAAACATTACAATTTACTTCTATTATTTATTTTGCTTAATTTTTTAGATATCCTTAGTTGAAGAATAAGCAATGCACATGGTGAGCCAATCACACAAGGCTTCTATGTGCAGCAACCAATCAGCAGCTACTGAGCATATCTAGATATGCTTTTCAGCAAAGAATATCAAAGAGAATAAAACACATTAGATAATATAAGTAAATTAGAAAGATGTTTAAAAGTGCATTCTCTTTCTAAATCATGAAAGAAAAAAATGTGGGTTTCATGGCCCTTTAACACGCTCCAGTTTCTTTTTGCACAATGAGGATCAATATCATGAGCAAAATATATACTAAATGGCCACGGCACCAAATATCTCCTGCGGTTCAAATATCATCTCAGAAGGTTAGTGCAAAGCCATCTCTGATTCACTATGTTAATCCTCGAGCTGTTGGTGACCCAAACACTCCACGCTCAGATGCGAGTGGTGTACTTTCCAGTAACCACTACTCCAATACAGGTGGGAATCTCAGGTTAGGACACAATGTCCTAGGTCACCGGTAAGCCAGGTTGGGGGCATATTGCCACACAAGGATGCGTTTTGTCAGATGGCTTTTGTTTGCACTAGAAATAAAAATGTAAGGTATAACCTCCATTGCAGACCTATCATCTGACAGCTATCTTAGAGAAGCCAGCTGCTACAGCTCAAAAACAATAGAGTTATGAAGATACTAAAAAAAGCACTACAAGCAACAGAACGAACCTGGATAGGATATAAACAATGCACAATTTATTATAAATACACAGTATAATTACTATTGTGACCGGTCACTCCAATTAAGTGTGTGTGTTTATCCTGCTACATGCTCAGCCCTGGGTGCTCAATAGCACTCACAGGTAGCTGTACTGTCCCAAGCAGTTAACCCCAGACAAGTCTGGGTGCAAGGCCTATAGGGAAAATTACCAAACAAATTGACACAACACACACAAGTCTAGCGCACGTGTGTATATGTATATCTCTCTCCCTCCTCCACTAAACTGCTCTCCAAATCGGCTCCAATGGAAGATAGATGTGTCACACTCTGTAACTATCTGTGATCTGGCTTCATATGTTAAGGGAGTGAGATCAATGCTATTACCATATGAAGGCATATGCCTACTGTCCCCTAGTTGCGCCTCCCGATGTCTTAGCTGACAGCGGGGGCCACAGCACGCACCTGTGTACTGGATGTAGGTACTACCTAAACACTGTATGCTGGGCAAAGAACTGTGTGAAGTAGTACCTATATCCTTTTGTTGCAAGAAGTTACTTCCTATTGCTGTTTAAATTGTGCTTCATCTGTAACCTAGGTTTTCAAAATGCTGCACACTGTCTAAACTAATTTTTTGATTTGCAATTTGTTTTGTTTTTTTCTCTTGTGTAGAGTCAAGCACAAATCTACACACAATCAAGAGGTGCTTGATGCCCTTTTAAAGGGATATAAAGTCTAAATTATTTAAATAATTAGATCCATATTTATTTTGTTTTGAAAATCATGTACATACTCTTTAGCAGCAATGCACTACTGGGATCTAGCTAGTGATTAGTGACTACACACTTCTCATCTTTGGCTCACCAGATGTGTTCAGCTAGCCCCCAGTAGTGCATTGCTGTTCAGGAGCTGACTTTAACTATACGTTAGCACATGCGTTTATCCCCTGCTAATGGCTCAAACCGCATTTTATTTGGCACTGCACTTTAATGTCTCTTTTAAGGGTCAGCTGTAAATGCATGCACTTCGTGTTTAACATAAATGTATCGTTGGTAACCTAGGTGAGTTCAGGAGCAGCAATGCACTACTAGGAGCTAGCTGAGCATATTGGGTGAACCAATGGCAAGAGGCATATGTGCAGCAGCTAGTTCCCAGTAGTGCATTGCTGATCCTGAACCTGCATAAGTTACCAATGATAGCAAGAGAACAAAGCAAATTAGATAGAAGTAAACTGGAAACTTGTTTAAACTGCATGAATCCATGAAATATTAATTTTTTGACTTTACATCCCCTTTTTAAAGGGACTGAAACCCCCAAAAATTGCATTCATGTTTCTTATACAACATGCAATTTTAAACAACTTTCAAATATGCTTCATTCTCTTATCCATTGCTGAAGGAACATCATTGCACTACTGGCAGCTTGCTGAACAAATCTAGTTAGCCAATAACAAGACACAAATGTATTCAGGCAGCAGTCACCAGCTAGCTTTCAACAATGGGTACCAAGAGAACAATGCACATTTGAAACTAGAAGTGATTTTAAAGTGAATGCCAACTTTCACAAATGAAAGCCCTGTTTTTAAAAATACTATTAAAAACAGGGGTACTTTCATTCATGAAAGTTTTACATTGAAGCTGTTCTTTTAAAATGCTTGCGGGTTTTTTTTTTTTTTTTTTTATTTCTTATTTCTAGCAAGCATGGAACACTGGAGCAGCATTTCCTCCGCCCCAGGACGTCTCTTATGTCAGAAATGATGAATCCGGCTTCCTCCAATCACGGTGTGGCCTCAGGCAATGTTTGCTCTGGGGGGGGGGGGGGAGCCATTGGAGGAAGCCGGATTTTTCATTTCTGACGTAAAACGACCTGGAGGCGGGGGAATTGCTGCTCCGGTGTACCACGCTTGCTAGGAATAAAAGGTAAGTATTTTAAAAGAACGGCTTCAATGTAAACTTTAATGAATGAAACTGCCCCTGTATTTAATAGTATTTTTAAAAACAGGGTTGACATTCACTTTAAGTGTTGTAAAATTGCACCCTCTGATCACCAGTTTCCTTTTGCATATTATTGAGCATTAATATTGTATGCTTACCCTCTAATTTTGCACTGCATTCTTGTGACTGCTTTTTGTAAAATTGTTCTTGCTTTCTGGTATAGATTATAATAGAGGGAAATTTAATTTAGTCAACTTGAATGTTTTGCAGGCAGAAGGAGCATGAACAGATTGCTGCTCTGAAAAAACACCATGAGGAAGAAATTGACCATCACAAGAACGAGATTCATCGTTTGCAAAAGGAGATTGAGAGACACAAGAACAAAATTAAGAATCTTAAGGATGATGACTGAGACGGTTAATTATGGCTCTGCTGTGTTTGCTTTTTGGTTGGAGTAATATAACATACCGTACGTTTGCTCCCGTGTGACACTTTTGTGATAGCCTGCATTTATTTCAATAAAATATAAACTTTATGTGCTTATGTTTTTGTCCTTTATACCATAAAACATTTTTGTATAATATTATTAGAACAAGACCCAACACTGTATAGATGTAATAAATAATTATTCAATGACTAAACTGGCCCCAACCATTCAGTCATACACACCTCATGCAAACAAAAAATAAGTGATTAATAATGTACTGAGTAATACCTGGTTCCTAGATTATTATTTTTTTTTGGTTGGCTTTTACATTTTGAACAGTTTTCCAGCACTACTATACGCTGTATTTTATTTTTTTATTTGTCTTTAAATACGCATTGTGCATATAGCACTTAAAGAATAAACGTTGAGAAGAATTGATTAAAAATCTGCAAACAATCCAGACCTTAACCTCTGCCCGACGTTAAAATGTTCCATGCCTTCCTAACCGCGGGGGGCTTTAGCGCCATTAGACCGGCATGGAACGTCCTAGCAGTTTGGCTGTACTGAAGCCAATTGCACTTCTTGAATGTGATTGCGGTCTGGAGGACGTGCCTAGTGTTATAGGGACGCCCCCTGGCCCAATCCCATTATTGAAATCTCACGATCGCATGCACAAACACATGATTTCAGTTTGTTTACTTTGAAACATTGTTCTGATGTAGACAAATTAGCCCATCCATGAAAGGGTTCAAGAATCTCACACATATTTGCAAATTTCAAAAGCGCATGCTGTTACAGAAGACCCTATCCTTTGAAAGAGAAGCAGAGGAACCAGAAGAAAACAGAGATTGGTGCATGAATATGGCAGAATAACTCAAGGGAAGCGGGAGAGACAGCCATGATCGTCAAACTTTAGATGACCTGGACAATTGTCCTAGTAATTGTGAGTTCGGAACAGGAAAAAAAACATCCAGAAAGGTCCTGTAAAAAGAAGTCTGGGTTTCTACCCAAGAAATGAAAATTGTTTTTCCAACACCTATTATACAAAGAATTTAAATAATGTGGAAGGTGTTAATAGGTGCTGGGATGCAGTTGATTCCCCCCCCCCCCCCATGCAAAATATTAAAGAAAACAAAAAGCATTCTAGGCTCTGAAGGATTTTTTTTGACTGAGAAAAAGAATAATGTACTGTGCGCCAACCAGAAGCTAAATTAGTAACCAAGATGACAATAGAGGTTTTTATGAATGTGAATATGCAAGATAAATTGTGTGGGGAAAAAATGAGTAACAAATCAGTCAGGTGATTCAAAAGGGGTGTGTGGTGTATTTGTGACGTACCTTGCGTGACTAAACGTGTAATTAATAAGCACTAGAGAGAACACTTAAAAGTGTGTAAAAAAATATATATATAAAAATCAATATATAAGGTGTATAAATAAACACCTTAAATTAGTAGACCTATAGTTTATAAAAACTAAAAAGTGTATAATGATGGGTTCAATACAAATATGAACCAAATAGATTAACAGTTAATACAATGATTAAAGCGCAATCGTTAAACAAATGACTCGTATAATCATACGAGCAACATTTCAGCAAAAAATGTATACGTAGTATCAATAAAAGAATAAAATACATCTACAATTGTTATTACAATACAATAAAAGAAATAAGATATTCAAAACATTTCAGATATGGATCCAAGTATGAATGCCAGAGTTTTTTTTTTTTAAATATGAGTCTTCTGATATAGAAAAGCCCGGAACTTTGGAATAAAAGAAGATTCCAATGAGAAGCAAAATACGAAACCACAACAAAAGGTGTCAAGTCTGTCTCACACAGAGTGTGGTATGAAGATCCTCATAGGTATACACAGTGCTTACAAACAGTTGCGATAATTCGGCTGGGCTGATTTGAACAGCGTGTGCGGATAATTACAGGGATCCCTGCAATGGTTTTTTATTCTTACTGGAGTCATAGAGCAACACACCTCCCTTTGCTTACAAAAAAGACCAGTGTCGGCAGCCTCTCATCTTCTCAGGAGCTACAATTTTTACAGTCCAGTTCTTGCACTTTCTGTTTCCAGCGAAAGCTTTTTGGGACTGTAATTGTCCGTACACACGATGTGAACCACCAGCTCTGCCAAATACACGCTGTTCAAATCAGCCCAGCCGAATTATCGCAACTGTTTGAAAGCACTGTACACCTATGAGGATCTTCATACCACACTCGTAAGTAAGACTTGACACCTTTTGTTGTGGTTTCGTATTTTGCTTCTCATTGGAATCTTATTGTTTTCCAGCGTTCCTGGCTTTTCTATATCAGAAGACTCATATATGAAGACTCATATATAAAGATCCTCTGGCATTCATACTTGGATCCATATCGGGGATGTTTTGTTTTTAATATTTTATTTATTTTATTCTATTGTAATAACATTTGTATGTGTATTTTATTCTCTTTTATTGATAAAAAGAGAAAGTGGACTCTCCTGGAGGTGCGCAAAAGGTGGATTGTGGCTTGACCGGAGGATGATCGCAAAGATGAGGAGGTCCTTAGGCCAATAATAAACTTGGATAGACAAGGCAGCACTCTTAGTGGGAAAGTCAAAGCAAAAATCTGTAAGGACAGAAGAGAGAGAGGCGCCTTATGGGACAGTATCACTCGTCACAGAGAGGATAAAGAACAACAAACAGCCCAAAGCAGGGGTACTCACAAGAGTGGCGGCATAACAGTATGCCTCACAGCGCAGGACGGGACCTTAGTCGCCCGACAGACAAGCCAGCAGGAGGGAGCCCGGGAGTCCAGGACCCAATCAGCAACCGCTAACTGCAAAACGTCACAGGAAAGCCGTCCGTGGTGCGTCCAATCTCTGGTTACACAGTTGAGAGACAGGCAGGCGGACCAACCAAAAAACGGCAAGCGGGGATATCACAATAAAAGGAGTTTATTTAAAAAACAAAGTTTAAAAATGTGCATAATATGCGATAAAAGCAACGCGTTTCTCGACCTTCCGGGTGTTCATCAGGCCTGATGAAACAACCGGAAGGTCGAGAAACGCGTTGCTTTTATCGCATATTATGCACATGTTTTTAAACTTTGTTTTTTAAATAAACTCCTTTTATTGTGATATCCCCGCTCTCCGCTTGCCGTTTTTTGGTTGGTCCGCCTGCCTGTCTCTCAACTGTGTAACCGGAGATTGGACGCACCACGGACGGCTTTCCTGTGACGTTTTGCAGTTAGCGGTTGCTGATTGGGTCCTGGACTCCCGGGCTCCCTCCTGCTGGCTTGTCTGTCGGGCGACTAAGGTCCCGTCCTGCGCTGTGAGGCATACTGTTATGCCGCCACTCTTGTGAGTACCCCTGCTTTGGGCTGTTTGTTGTTCTTTATCCTCTCTGTGACGAGTGATACTGTCCCATAAGGCGCCTCTCTCTCTTCTTTTATTGATACTACGCTTATATCAATTTTTTGTTGATATGTTGCTCGTATGATTATATGAGTCATTTGTTTACCGATTGTGCTTTAATCACTGTGTTATTAAATTGTATCAACTGTTAATCTATTTGGGTCATATTTGTATCAAACCCATCCTTATACACTTTTTAGTGTTTATAAACTATAGGTCTACTAATTCAAGGTGTTTATACACCTTATATATTATTTTTTAAACACACTTCAATATTACACACTTTATTTTAGTTTTCTCTTTAGTGCTTATTACACGTGTTTTATCACGCAAGGTACGTCACAAATACACCACACACACCTTTTGAATCACCTGACTTGTGATTTCTTACTCACTTATTTTTTCCACACAATTTATCTTGCATATGCACATTTCTAAAAAACCTCTATTGTCATCTTGGTTACTAATTTAGCTTCTTCTGGTTGGCGCATAGTACATTATTCTCTTTCCCAAAGATAATTTTTTCTCCTTCACATCGTCTGGGGAAATTAGGGATCCCCATCCCCTTTAATGCACTGTGTTTTTAGTAACTTTTATTTTAGCGCAAATATCTTTTCACACTCTACTCAGGATTTTATGACTGGCAGCACATTACCACAAGACTAAAACAGCATTGAAGCCAGTAAACAAGTGCTATCAAATCCCTATCAATTATATTCCTGAATATTTTTTTAAAGAAGAAAAAAATGTGTTGAAGGAATAATCTTAGAGGATAAGATGTATTTTTTCATATCAAAAAATTGAAACTCTTTAGTTCAACTGATGCCAAAACAGAATCTGTCATAAGACCATCTAAAGCAAATATTAATTAAAAACATTCTAACACAATTAAAACTAAAATAATAGAACAAGCCAAATCTAACAAATATTACTTTTGTAGCCTAAAATCTCCCAATGAACAACTATCTTGTATATTAGGATTTGCACACACAGAACAGAAGATAAACATACACAAGCATTTTACTGGATCTTTGATTGTTGATGATTGTACTGACTCAAGATTAGCTAATGCTTTGAATGAACATTTAAATGAACGGTCTTGATTTGCAGCTCACAAAGTTATGTAAACAGGGAAAATATGAAGGGTCACCAGTTTCAGGCTCTTCTATTTATATATTATAGAAGAGAAACCCCACAAGCATTTTATAGACATTCTAGGTACCATAACTTACAATGTAAGGGACAAAAAAATATATATTTTGTGATTCAGAGAATGCAGTTAAAAAAAAAAGTTTCCAATTTACTACAGTATTATCAAATTTTCTTCATTCCCATGGTATTTTTAAGAGATACTTATATAGGTTTCTGGAGCACTGCATGGCAGGAAAAAGTACTGCCATCTTTTGCTCTTGCAAATGGATAACAATCTTGCATGTGCCTGCTTATCAACAAAAGGTACCAAGAGAACGATTAATATTTCTCCAACATTGGTGTGTCCGGTCCACGGCGTCATCCTTACTTGTGGGAATATCTCTTCCCCAACAGGAAATGGCAAAGAGTCCCAGCAAAGCTGGCCATATAGTCCCTCCTAGGCTCCGCCCACCCCAGTCATTCTCTTTGCCGTTGCACAGGCAACATCTCCACGGAGATGGTTAAGAGTATGTGGTGTTTAGTTGTAGTTTTTTTATTCTATTATCAAGAGTTTGTTATTTTAAAATAGTGCTGGTATGTACTATTTACTCTGAACAGAAAAAGATGAAGAGTTCTGTTTAAGAGGAAGATGATTTTAGCAGACAGTAACTAAAATCGTTTGCTGTTTCCACATAGGACTGTTGAGATGAGATAACTTCAGTTGGGGGAAACAGTTTGCAGACTTTTCTGCTTAAGGTATGACTAGCCATATTTCTAACAAGACTGTGTAATGCTGGAAGGCTGTCATTTCCCCTCATGAGGACCGGTAAGCCATTTTCTTAGTCTCAAACAGAATAAAGGGCTTAATATGGGCTATAAAACTGGTAGACACTTTTATGGGCAAAATCGATTGCTTTATTTGGGCATTTTATTCATGTTTATGCTTGTTATTCACACTTATAAACTTGGGGAACGTTTTTTAACGTCAGGCACTGTGTTAGACACCTTTTCAGTCAGGAAGGACCTTCCCAGTTGTAGGCTGAGCCTCATTTTCGCGCCATTACTGCACAGTTACTTTTGAGAGCAAGACATGCAGATGCATGTGTGAGGATCTGAAAGTAGTTGGAAAAGTTCCTAGAAGGCTTCTTTTGGTATCGTATTCCCCCCTGGGTTTGGTAGAGTCGCAGCAAAGACTGTAGCTGGGACTGTAGAGGGGTTAAAACTGTAACCGGCTCCGGTTATTTTAAGGGTTAAAGCTCTGAAAATTGGTGTGCAATACTTTGAATGCTTTAAGACACTGTGGTGAAATTTTGGTAAATTTTGAACAATTCCTTCATACTTTTTCACATATTCAGTAATAAAGTGTGCTCTGTTTAAAATTTAAAGAGACAGTAACGGTTTTGTTTTAAAACGGTTTTTGTGCTTTATTGACAAGTTTAAGCCTGTTTAACATGTCTGTACCTTCAGATAAGCTATGTTCTATATGTATGAAAGTCAATGTGTCTCCCCCTTCAAAATTATGTGATAATTGTGCCATAGCGTCCAAACAAAGTAAGGACAGTACTGCCACAGATAGTAAAATTGCCCAAGATGTTTCATCAGATGAAGGGAGTAGACATAGTTCTACATCATCTCCTTCTGTGTCTACGCCAGTTTTGCCCACGCAGGAGGCCCCTAGTACTTCTAGCGCGCCAATGCTTATTACTATGCAGCAATTGACGGCAGTAATGGATAACTCCATAGCAAATATTTTATCCAAAATGCCTGCATATCAGAGAAAGCGCGATTGCTCTGTTTTAAACACTGAAGAGCAGGAGGGCGCTGATGATAATTGCTCTGTCATACCCTCACACCAATCTGAAGGGGCCATGAGGGAGGTTTTGTCAGATGGGGAAATTTCAGATTCAGGAAAAATTTCTCAACAGGCTGAACCTGATGTTGTGACATTTAAATTTAAATTAGAGCATCTCCGCGCACTGCTTAAGGAGGTGTTATCTACTCTGGATGATTGTGACAACCTGGTCATTCCAGAAAAATTATGCAAGATGGACAAGTTCCTAGAGGTTCCGGTGCACCCCGACGCTTTTCCTATACCCAAGCGGGTGGCGGATATAGTGAATAAGGAGTGGGAAAAGCCCGGCATACCTTTTGTCCCCCCTCCTATATTTAAGAAATTATTTCCTATGGTCGACCCCAGAAAGGACTTATGGCAGACAGTCCCTAAGGTCAAGGGGGCAGTTTCTACTCTAAACAAGCTGCACTACTATTCCGATCGAGGATAATTGTGCTTTCAAAGATCCTATGGATAAAAAATTGGAGGGTTTGCTTAAAAAGATTTTTGTACAGAAAGGTTACCTCCTGCAACCCATTTCGTGCATTGTTCCTGTCACTACAGCAGCGTGGTTCTGGTTCGAGGAACTAGAAAAGTCGCTCAGTAGAGAGACTCCATATGAGGAAGTTATGGACAGAGTTCACGCACTTAAGTTGGCTAATTCTTTTATTTTAGATGCCGCTTTGCAATTAGCTAGATTGGCGGCGAAAAATTCAGGGTTTGCAATTGTGGCGCGCAGAGCGCTTTGGCTAAAGTCTTGGTCAGCGGATGTATCATCCAAGACAAAATTGCTTAATATTCCCTTCAAGGGTAAAACTCTCTTTGGGCCAGAATTGAAAGAGATTATCTCAGACATCACTGGGGGAAAGGACCACGCCCTCCCACAAGATAGGCCTTTCAAAGCCAAGAATAAGTCTAATTTTCGTTCCTTTCGTAACTTCAGGAACGGACCGGCCTCTAATTCTGCATCCTCTAAGCAAGAGGGTAATGCTTCACAAACCAAACCAGCCTGGAAACCGATGCAAGGCTGGAACAAGGGTAAGCAGGCCAAGAAGCCTGCTGCTGCTAACAAAACAGCATGAAGGAGTAGCCCCCGATCCGGGACCGGATCTAGTAGGGGGCAGACTCTCTCTCTTTGCTCAGGATCCCTGGACACTAGAAATAGTTTCTCAGGGTTATCTTCTGGAATTCAAGGAACTACCCCCAAGGGGAAGGTTCCACATGTCTCACTTATCCTCAAACCAAATAAAGAGACAGGCATTCTTACATTGTGTAGAAGACCTGTTAAAAATGGGAGTGATACACCCAGTTCCATCGGCGGAACAAAGAATGGGATTTTACTCAAATCTGTTTGTAGTTCCCAAGAAAGAGGGAACTTTCAGACCAATTCTGGATTTAAAGATCCTAAACAAATTTCTCAGAGTACCATCGTTCAAAATGGAAACCATTCGAACGATTCTACCTACAATCCAGGAAGGTCAATTTATGACTACCGTGGATCTAAAGGATGTCATATTCCTATCCACAAAGAACATCATCAGTTCCTAAGGTTCGCCTTTCTGGACAAACATTACCAGTTTGTGGCTCTCCCATTCGGGTTAGCCACTGCTCCAAGGATTTTCACAAAGGTACTCGGGTCCCTTCTAGCGGTTCTGAGACCAAGGGGCATTGCAGTAGTACCGTACTTGGACGACATTCTAATACAAGCGTTGTCTCTTTCAAAGGCAAAGGCTCACACAGACATCGTTCTGGCCTTTCTCAGATCTCACGGATGGAAGGTGAACATAGAAAAAAGTTCCCTGTCTCCGTCGACAAGAGTTCCCTTCTTGGGAACAATAATAGATTCCTTAGAAATTAGGATTTTCCTGACAGAAGTCAGAAAGTCAAAACTTCTAAACGCTTGTCAAGTTCTTCATTCTATTCCTCGTCCTTCCGTAGCTCAGTGCATGGAAGTAGTAGGGTTGATGGTTGCAGCAATGGACATAGTTCCTTTTGCGCGAATTCATCTAAGACCATTACAACTGTGCATGCTGAAACAGTGGAATGGGGACTATACAGACTTGTCTCCAGTGATTCAAGTAGATCAGAAGACCAGAGACTCACTCCGTTGGTGGCTAACCCTGGACCACCTGTCCCAGGGAATGAGCTTTCGCAGACCAGAGTGGGTCATCGTCACGACCGACGCCAGTCTAGTGGGCTGGGGAGCGGTCTGGGAATCCCTGAAAGCTCCTCCCGATAAACATTCTGGAACTAAGAGCGATATTCAATGCTCTCAGGGCTTGGCCTCAACTAGCAAAGGCCAGATTCATAAGATTCCAATCAGACAACATGACGACTGTTGCTTATATCAGTCATCAGGGGGGAACAAGGAGTTCCCTGGCGATGAGAGAAGTGACCAAAATAATAGAATGGGCAGAGGATCACTCCTGCCACCTATCTGCGATCCACATCCCAGGAGTGGAAAACTGGGAGGCGGATTATCTGAGTCGTCAGACATTCCATCCGGGGGAGTGGGAACTTCACCCGGAGATTTTTGCCCAATTAACTCAATTATGGGGCATTCCAGACATGGATCTGATGGCGTCTCGTCAGAACTTCAAGGTTCCTTACTACGGGTCCAGATCCAGGGATCCCAAGGCGACTCTAGTGGATGCACTAGTAGCGCCTTGGTCCTTCAACCTAGCTTATGTGTTTCCACCGTTTCCTCTCATTCCCAGGCTGGTAGCCAGGATCAAGCAGGAGAGGGCCTCGGTGATCTTGATAGCTCCTGCGTGGCCACGCAGGACTTGGTATGCAGACCTGGTGAATATGTCATCGGCTCCACCATGGAAGCTACCTTTGAGACAGGACCTTCTTGTACAGGGTCCATTCGAACATCCAAATCTGGTCTTCCTCCAGCTGAAGGCTTGGAAATTGAACGCTTGATTCTATCAAAGTGTGGGTTTTCAGATTCTGTGATAGATACTCTGGTTCAAGCCAGAAAACCGGTAACTAGAAAAATTTACCATAAAATATGGAAAAGATATATCTGCTGGTGTGAATCCAAGGGATTCCCATGGAATAAGATCAAAATTCCTAAGATCCTTTCCTTTCTACAAGAAGGTTTGGATAAAGGATTATCAGCGAGTTCTCTAAAGGGACAGATTTCTGCTTTATCTGTCTTACTACACAAACGACTGGCAGCTGTGCCAGATGTGCAAGCATTTGTTCAGGCTCTGGTTAGGATCAAGCCTGTTTACAGACCTTTGACTCCTCCCTGGAGTTTAAATCTAGTTCTTTCAGTTCTCCAAGGGGTTCCATTTGAACCTTTACACTCCATAGATATTAAGTTGTTATCTTGGAAAGTTTTGTTTTTGGTTGCTATTTCTTCTGCTAGAAGAGTTTCTGAGCTATCTGCTCTGCAGTGTACTCCGCCCTATCTGGTGTTCCATTCAGATAAGGTTGTTTTGCGTACTAAGCCTGGTTTTCTTCCAAAGGTTGTTTCCAACAAAAATATTAACCAGGAGATAGTTGTACCTTCTTTGTGTCCGAATCCAGTTTCAAAGAAGGAACGTTTGCTACACAATTTGGATGTAGTCCGTGCTCTAAAATTCTATTTAGAAGCTACAAAAGAGTTCAGACAAACATCTTCTCTGTTTGTCGTCTATTCTGGTAAGAGGAGAGGTCAAAAAGCGACTTCTACCTCTCTTTCCTTTTGGCTTAAAAGCATCATCCGATTGGCTTACGAGACTGCCGGACGGCAGCCTCCTGAAAGAATCACAGTTCACTCTACTAGAGCTGTGGCTTCCACATGGGCCTTCAAGAACGAGGCTTCTGTTGATCAGATATGTAAGGCAGCGACTTGGCCTTCACTGCACACTTTTGCCAAATTTTAAAAATTTTATACTTTTGCTTCTTCGGAGGCTATTTTTGGGAGAAAGGTTTTGCAAGCCGTGGTGCCTTCTGTTTAGGTAAGCTGATTTGCTCCCTCCCTTCATCCGTGTCCTAAAGCTTTGGTATTGGTTCCCACAAGTAAGGATGACGCCGTGGACCGGACACACCAATGTTGGAGAAAACAGAATTTATGCTTACCTGATAAATTACTTTCTCCAACGTTGTGTCCGGTCCACGGCCCGCCCTGGTTTTTTAATCAGGTTTGATGAATTATTTTCTCTAACTACAGTCACCACGGCACCCTATGGTTTCTCCTATTTTTTCCTCCTGTCCGTCGGTCGAATGACTGGGGTGGGCGGAGCCTAGGAGGGACTATATGGCCAGCTTTGCTGGGACTCTTTGCCATTTCCTGTTGGGGAAGAGATATTCCCACAAGTAAGGATGACGCCGTGGACCGGACACACCGATGGAGAAAGTAATTTATCAGGTAAGCATAAATTCTGTTTTTATACTAGAAAGTTATTAAAAGTTATGTTTTGTCTGAATCATGAAAGAAAATGTTTTGGCTTTTATATCGGATTAAACCCCTTCATTACCAGGATTTTCATAGATAACCTTGCCCAAGATCCAGAACAATTTTTAGCATTTTTGCCATCACTCCAGTTAAACAGAAATAGAGCTTTTTTTTCTTTTTAAAACATATATATCTTTTGAGTAGACCACTCAATGTATTGATCTAGTCCCATTTTTAGTATATTTCATGCCACTTTCACCGCCAAATGCTATCATATTAAATATATATATATAGAAACATTTTTCTCACTGAAATTATTTTCACACAACTACTGCAGTCTTAAGACAAATGGTTGTAAAAGGTACTCTGGCATCCCGTTTGATCAAAAATAGCGGACATGTATGGCTTTTAAATTAGTTTTTGGTAATTAGAAGGCCACTAATTGCAGTTGAATAGCACAGAAGCAGATTAATTAGTTATCTGGAAGGGGCATAGTATTTTAATGCAGGAATTACCCTCCCAACCGACACTTCCCAACTCCCAATCATCTGTCTCCCCGCAACACACTGACATTTCTGACCACCATTTTAGGTACTGGCATATTAGAGTGTGTTTATAATAAAAAAATATATATATATAGGATCCCCTTACCCTCACAATTCCTTGTTCCCTCCCAAAAAGCTCTCTAACCAATGGTGTCCTCCATCTTAGGTAATGGTAGATACCTGCGAGTACCTAGTTTATAGCTTTGTTGGGTTTTTTTAAATTTTATTTTTATAATTTTTTCTGTAGTGTAGCGGCATCCTCCTTACATCCGATCGCTAATTTGGGGTCCTCCCACCCGGATTAATAATTTTTCTATAGTGTAGCGTCACTTCCCTCTCCCATCCATATTTAAATTTTCTGTAGCGTAGGGCCCTGCATAGCTCTCCACTCGCCTCCCTCTATCCCTCCCGGTACAAAGGGCTATGTACCGCAAGATAAATATACACATCGGATTGGGTCAAGGGGTTAAGTATTCACTATGTAGCAAAAATATCACCTACTGCTTTAAAATCCAACGCATATATAAATTTTCAAAAGTTTCAAATGTACCAGCATCAGAAACTGTGTACTTTTTTTATCTAACAAATGCCAAAATAGCCACAGCCAGAGACATTTCTTTGTGTGAAAGTACAACACACAAAGATCTGGATTTGCACAGATCTTTGTGTGTGACACTTTCACAAGAAAAAATCCGGCTCTGAAAAGAGCCAAATGCTGCTGGGGGAGGTCATTTTTTTTTTTTTTTTAAATATTTTTTTATTGAGGTAATCGGAAACAGTAACAATAAAAACTTAACCATCCATGTACATATATGATATTGCGATTTCATTCTAAACAATGTGAGTAGAACTACCACACACATGAGTGTTGCACATCTGTTACATAAAAATAATAACTGTAAAAGAAGTGGTAGTCAAAACAACAGTAGGTATACTGAACATATGGAGTTTGAGCTTCTTTTTGATTGGCCTTCAGTCCCTCTAGCTGCTAGCTGGGTCCCTTATAGAACTAGAACTAATGAGAGAGAGATTGTTGGGAAGGGAACTAAAAATGATACATATGGTCAGTTTTGGACTTTGTAAATAAGTATTATATATCATGAGCTGGTGTTACAGTATACATATATATAATAAGTGGTAGTATATGAAAACAGTTATATAGTACAATTATCTAAGGATGAAACCTCATTTTTATATTCTAGTTAGGATTCCCTACTTTACTCGGAGGGTCACTTTTGGACCTTAGAACTCTAATGAAAAATGGCGAGGGAAATTGGCATTTGTAAAGCCACTTTTGGGCCTTAGTGGTGGTTGTAGGTGGGGTAGTCAGCGGGCAGGAGCCGCTTTGAGTGAAAAGGGGGGGGAGGAAGGGGGGCGTGTCGTGTTAACAGAAAATAATAGTTTGAGCATAACTGAAAATATACCGAAAAGTAAGATGGTTTATTGAACCTCTACTAGACATGTGCACCGCTAAAAAATTCGGTTCGTTTTCGGTTCGGATCGATTCGGACTTTTCGAATTTCGTTTCGGATCGAATCTGATTCGGCAAAATTTGAATAAATTTGTTTCGGATTTATTCGGATCCGAATAAATTCGTTTCGGATTTATTCGGATTCGGCTGAATTCGGTTCTATTCCGTTCCGAAATTCGGTATGTTTTTAGTACACTAACACCCATTTAGTACACTAAGTCACTAACACCCATAAACTACCTATGAACCACTAAACCGAGGCCCCCCCACATCGCAAACCCTATAATAACATTATTTAACCCCTAATCTGCCGATCGGATATCGCCGCCGCCTACATTATAGCTATTAACCCCTAATCTGCTGTCCCTAACACCGCCGACCCCTACATTATAGTTATTAACCCCTAATCTGCCTCCCCCAACGTCGCCGCAATCTAACTACAAGTATTAACCCCTAATCTGCCGACCCGATATCGCCGCCGCCTACATTATAGCTATTAACCCCTAACCTGCTGTCCCTAACACCGCCGACCCCTACATTATAGTTATTAACCCCTAATCTGCCCCCCCCCAATGTCGCCGCAATCTAACTACAAGTATTAACCCCTAATCTGCCGACCCGATATCGCCGCCGCCTACATTATAGCTATTAACCCCTAATCTGCTGTCCCTAACACCGCCGACCCCTACATTATAGTTATTAACCCCTAATCTGCCTCCCCCAACGTCGCCGCAATCTAACTACAAGTATTAACCCCTAATCTGCCGACCCGATATCGCCGCCGCCTACATTATAGCTATTAACCCCTAATCTGCTGTCCCTAACACCGCCGACCCCTACATTATAGTTATTAACCCCTAATCTGCCTCCCCCCAACGTCGCCACAATCTAACTACAAGTATTAACCCCTAAACCGCCGCACTCCCGCCTCGCAAACACTATAATACATTTTATTAACCCCTAATCTGCCCTCCCTAACATCGCCGCCACCTACCTACAATTATTAACCCCTAATCTCCCGCCCCCATCGTCGCCGCTACTATAATAAGGTTATTAACCCCTAAACCTAAATCTAACCCTAACACTAACACCCCCTAACTTAAATATAATTTAAATAAAACGAAATAAGTTTACTATAGTTAAATAAATGAATCCTATTTAAAACTAAAGACTTACCTGTAAAATAAACCCTAAGATAGCTGCAATATAACTAATAGTTACATTGTAGCTATTTTAGGATTTATTTTTATTTTACAGGCAACTTTGTATTTATTTTAACTAGGTACAATAGTTATTAAATAGTTATTAACTATTTAATAACTACCTAGCTAAAATAAATACAAATTTACCTGTAAAATAAATCCTAACCTAAGTTACACTAACACCTAACACTACACTATCATTAAATTAACTAAATAAATGAATCATATTTAAAACAAAATACTTACCTGTAAAATAAACCCTAAAATAGCTGCAATATAACTAATAGTTACATTGTAGCTATTTTAGCATTTATATTTATTTTACAGGCAACTTTGTATTTATTTTAACTAGGTACAAAAGCTATTAAATAGTTATTGACTAATTAATAGCTACCTAGTTAAAATAATTACAAAATTACCTGTAAAATAAATCCTAACCTAAGTTACAATTAAACCTAACACTACACTGTCATTAAATAAATTAACTACAAGTACCTACAATTATCTACAATTAAATAAACTAAAGTACAAAACCCCCCCACTAAATTACAAAAACAAACAAACACTAAATTACAAAAAATAAAAAAATATTACAAGAATTTTAAACTAATTACACCTAATCTAAGCCCCCTAATAAAATAACAAAGCCCCCCAAAATAAAAAAAATGCCCTACCCTATACTAAATTACAAAAGTTAACAGCTCTATTACCTTACCAGCCCTGAACAGGGCCCTTTGCGGGGCATGCCCCAAAGAAAACAACTCTTTTGCCTGTAAAAAAAAAAACACAATCCCCCCCCCACATTACAACCCACCACCCACATACCCCTACTCTAACCCAAACCCCCCTTAAATAAACCTAACACTACCCCCCTGAAGATCTCCCTACCTTGAGTCGTGTTCACCCAGCCGGGCCGAAGTCTTCATCCGATGGGGCAGAAGAGGACATCCAGACCGGCAGAAGTCTTCATCCAAGCTGGGCAAGAAGAGGTCTTCCATCCATCATACAAGTACCAAAATACAAACAAACACTAAATTACAAAAAATAATAAAATATTACAATAATTTTAAACTAATTACACCTAATCTAAGCCCCCTACTAGCTATTAATATAGCTTCAATATAACTAATAGTTACATTGTAGCTATTTTAGGATTTATATTTATTTTACAGGCAACTTTGTATTTATTTTAACTAGGTACAATAGCTATTAAATAGTTAATAACTATTTAATAACTACCTAGCTAAAATAAATACAAATTTACCTGTAAAATAAATCATAACCTAAGTTACAATTACACCTAACACTACACTATCATTAAATTAACTAAATAAATGAATCCTATATAAAACTAAAGACTTACCTGTAAAATAAACCCTAATATAGCTGCAATATAACTAATAGTTACATTGTAGCTATTTTAGCATTTATATTTATTGTACAGGCAACTTTGTATTTATTTTAACTAGGTACAATAGCTATTAAATAGATATTTACTGTTTAATAGCTACCTAGTTAAAATAATTACAAAATTACCTGTAAAATAAATCCTAACCTAAGTTACAATTAAACCTAACACTACACTATCATTAAATAAATTAACTACAAGTACCTACAATTAAATACAATTAAAAAACTAAACTAAAGTACAAACCCCCCCCCACTAAATTACAAAAAATAAAAAAATATTACAAGAATTTTAAACTAATTACACCTAATCTAAGCCCCCTAATAAAATAACAAAGCCCCCCAAAATAAAAAAAATGCCCTACCCTATACTAAATTACAAAAGTTAACAGCTCTATTACCTTACCAGCCCTGAACAGGGCCTTTTGCGGGGCATGCCCCAAAGAAAACAGCTCTTTTGCCTGTAAAAAAAACACAATCCCCCCCCCCCACATTACAACCCACCACCCACATACCCCTACTCTAACCCAAACCCCCCTTAAATAAACCTAACACTACCCCCCTGAAGATCTCCCTACCTTGAGTCGTGTTCACCCAGCCGGGCCGAAGTCTTCATCCGATGGGGCAGAAGAGGACATCCAGACCGGCAGAAGTCTTCATCCAAGCGGGGCAAGAAGAGGTCTTCCATCCATCAGAAAAGTACAAAAAAACAAACAAACACTAAATTAGCAAAAATAATAAAATATTGCAATAATTTTAAACTAATTACACCTAATCTAAGCCCCCTACTAGCTATTAATATAGCTACAATATAACTAATAGTTACATTGTAGCTATTTTAGGATTTATATTTATTTTACAGGCAACTTTGTATTTATTTTAACTAGGTACAATAGCTATTAAATAGTTAATAACTACCTAGCTAAAATAAATACAAATTTACCTGTAAAATAAACCCTAACCTAAGTTACAATTACACCTAACACTACACTGTCATTAAATTAACTAAATAAATTAATCCTATATAAAACTAAATACTTACCTGTAAAATAAACCCTAATATAGCTACAATATAACTAATAGTTACATTGTAGCTATTTTAGCATTTATATTTATTTTACAGGCAACTTTATATTTATTTTAACTAGGTACAATAGCTATTAAATAGATATTTACTGTTTAATAGCTACCTAGTTAAAATAATTACAAAATTACCTGTAAAATAAATCCTAACCTAAGTTACTATTAAACCTAACACTACACTATCATTAAATAAATTAACTACAAGTACCTACAATTAAATACAATGAAATAAACTAAACTAAAGTACAAAAAAAACCCCACTAAATTACAAAAAATAAAAAAAATTACAAGAATTTTAAACTAATTACACCTAATCTAAGCCCCCTAATAAAATAACAAAGCCCCCCAAAATAAAAAAATGCCCTACCCTATACTAAATTACAAAAGTAATCAGCTCTATTACCTTACCAGCCCTTAAAAGGGCCTTTTGCGGGGGCATGCCCCAAAGAAAACAGCTCTTTTGCCTGTAAAAAAAAACACAATACCCCCCCCACATTACAACCCACCACCCACATACCCCTACTCTAGCCCAAACCCCCCTTAAATAAACCTAACACTACCCCCCTGAAGATCTCTCTACCGTGTCTTCACCCAGCGGGCCGAAGTCTTCATCCGATGGGGCAGAAGAGGACATCCAGACCAGCAGAAGTCTTCATCCAAGCGGGGCAAGAAGAGGTCTTCCATCCATCAGAAGTCTTGATCCAGGCGGCATCTTCTCTGTTCATCCATCCGGAGCGGAGCGGCAGCATCCTGAAGACATCCCACGCAGAGCATCCTCTTCTTTCTTGATCCGACGACTAGGTGACTGTACCTTTAAGTGACGTCATCCAAGATGGCGTCCCTTGAATTCCGATTGGCTGATAGGATTCTATCAGCCAATCGGAATTAAGGTAGGAAAAATCTGATTGGCTGATTCAATCAGCCAATCAGATTCAAGTTCAATCCGATTGGCTGATCCAATCAGCCAATCAGATTGAGCTCACATTCTATTGGCTGATCGGAACAGCCAATAGAATGCGAGGTCAATCTGATTGGCTGATTCCATCAGCCAATCGGATTGAACTTGAATCTGATTGGCTGATTAAATCAGCCAATCAGATTTTTCCTACCTTAATTCCGATTGGCTGATAGAATCCTATCAGCCAATCGGAATTCAAGGGACGCCATCTTGGATGACGTCACTTAAAGGTACAGTCACCTAGTCGTCGGATCAAGAAAGAAGAGGATGCTCTGCGTGGGATGTCTTCAGGATGCTGCCGCTCCGCTCCGGATGGATGAACAGAGAAGATGCCGCCTGGATCAAGACTTCTGATGGATGGAAGACCTCTTCTTGCCCCGCTTGGATGAAGACTTCTGCCGGTCTGGATGTCCTCTTCTGCCCGATCGGATGAAGACTTCGGCCCGCTGGGTGAAGACACGGTAGAGAGATCTTCAGGGGGGTAGTGTTAGGTTTATTTAAGGGGGGTTTGGGTTAGAGTAGGGGTATGTGGGTGGTGGGTTGTAATGTGGGGGGGGGGGTATTGTGTTTTTTTTTACAGGCAAAAGAGCTGTTTTCTTTGGGGCATGCCCCCGCAAAAGGCCCTTTTAAGGGCTGGTAAGGTAATAGAGCTGATTACTTTTGTAATTTAGTATAGGGTAGGGCATTTTTTTATTTTGGGGGGCTTTGTTATTTTATTAGGGGGCTTAGATTAGGTGTAATTAGTTTAAAATTCTTGTAATTTTTTTTATTTTTTGTAATTTAGTGTTTGTTTTTTTTGTACTTTAGTTTAGTTTATTTCATTGTATTTAATTGTAGGTACTTGTAGTTAATTTATTTAATGATAGTGTAGTGTTAGGTTTAATAGTAACTTAGGTTAGGATTTATTTTACAGGTAATTTTGTAATTATTTTAACTAGGTAGCTATTAATTAGTCAATAACTATTTAATAGCTATTGTACCTAGTTAAAATAAATACAAAGTTGCCTGTAAAATAAATATAAATGCTAAAATAGCTACAATGTAACTATTAGTTATATTGTAGCTATATTAGGGTTTATTTTACAGGTAAGTATTTAGTTTTATATAGGATTAATTTATTTAGTTAATTTAATGACAGTGTAGTGTTAGGTGTAATTGTAACTTAGGTTAGGGTTTATTTTACAGGTAAATTTGTATTTATTTTAGCTAGGTAGTTATTAACTATTTAATAGCTATTGTACCTAGTTAAAATAAATACAAAGTTGCCTGTAAAATAAATATAAATCCTAAAATAGCTACAATGTAACTATTAGTTATATTGTAGCTATATTAATAGCTAGTAGGGGGCTTAGATTAGGTGTAATTAGTTTAAAATTATTGTAATATTTTATTATTTTTGCTAATTTAGTGTTTGTTTGTTTTTTTGTACTTTTCTGATGGATGGAAGACCTCTTCTTGCCCCGCTTGGATGAAGACTTCTGCCGGTCTGGATGTCCTCTTCTGCCCCATCGGATGAAGACTTCGGCCCGGCTGGGTGAACACGACTCAAGGTAGGGAGATCTTCAGGGGGGTAGTGTTAGGTTTATTTAAGGGGGGTTTGGGTTAGAGTAGGGGTATGTGGGTGGTGGGTTGTAATGTGGGGGAGGGATTGTGTTTTTTTTTTACAGGCAAAAGAGCTGTTTTCTTTGGGGCATGCCCCGCAAAGGGCCCTGTTCAGGGCTGGTAAGGTAATAGAGCTGTTAACTTTTGTAATTTAGTATAGGTTAGGGCATTTTTTTTATTTTGGGGGGCTTTGTTATTTTATTAGGGGGCTTAGATTAGGTGTAATTAGTTTAAAATTCTTGTAATATTTTTTTATTTTTTGTAATTTAGTGGGGGGGGGGGTTTGTACTTTAGTTTAGTTTTTTTAATTGCATTTAATTGTAGGTACTTGTAGTTAATTTATTTAATGATAGTGTAGTGTTAGGTTTAATTGTAACTTAGGTTAGGATTTATTTTACAGGTAATTTTGTAATTATTTTAACTAGGTAGCTATTAAATAGTCAATATCTATTTAATAGCTATTGAACCTAGTTAAAATGAATACAAAGTTGCCTGTACAATAAATATAAATGCTAAAATAGCTACAATGTAACTATTAGTTATATTGCAGCTATATTAGGGTTTATTTTACAGGTAAGTCTTTAGTTTTATATAGGATTCATTTATTTAGTTAATTTAATGATAGTGTAGTGTTAGGTGTAATTGTAACTTAGGTTATGATTTATTTTACAGGTAAATTTGTATTTATTTTAGCTAGGTAGTTATTAAATAGTTATTAACTATTTAATAACTATTGTACCTAGTTAAAATAAATACAAAGTTGCCTGTAAAATACATATAAATCCTAAAATAGCTACAATGTAACTATTAGTTATATTGAAGCTATATTAATAGCTAGTAGGGGGCTTAGATTAGGTGTAATTAGTTTAAAATTATTGTAATATTTTATTATTTTTGGTAATTTAGTGTTTGTTTGTATTTTGGTACTTGTATGATGGATGGAAGACCTCTTCTTGCCCCGCTTGGATGAAGACTTCTGCCGGTCTGGATGTCCTCTTCTGCCCCATCGGATGAAGACTTCGGCCCGGCTGGGTGAACACGACTCAAGGTAGGGAGATCTTCAGGGGGGTAGTGTTAGGTTTATTTAAGGGGGGTTTGGGTTAGAGTAGGGGTATGTGGGTGGTGGGTTGTAATGTGGGGGGGGGATTGTGTTTTTTTTTTACAGGCAAAAGAGCTGTTTTCTTTGGGGCATGCCCCGCAAAGGGCCCTGTTCAGGGCTGGTAAGGTAATAGAGCTGTTAACTTTTGTAATTTAGTATAGGGTAGGGCATTTTTTTTTATTTTGGGGGGCTTTGTTATTTTATTAGGGGGCTTAGATTAGGTGTAATTAGTTTAAAATTCTTGTAATATTTTTTTATTTTTTGTAATTTAGTGTTTGTTTTTTTTTGTAATTTAGTGGGGGGGTTTTGTACTTTAGTTTATTTAATTGTAGATAATTGTAGGTACTTGTAGTTAATTTATTTAATGACAGTGTAGTGTTAGGTTTAATTGTAACTTAGGTTAGGATTTATTTTACAGGTAATTTTGTAATTATTTTAACTAGGTAGCTATTAATTAGTCAATAACTATTTAATAGCTATTGTACCTAGTTAAAATAAATACAAAGTTGTCTGTAAAATAAATATAAATGCTAAAATAGCTACAATGTAACTATTAGTTATATTGCAGCTATATTAGGGTTTATTTTACAGGTAAGTATTTTGTTTTAAATATGATTCATTTATTTAGTTAATTTAATGATAGTGTAGTGTTAGGTGTAATTGTAACTTAGGTTAGGATTTATTTTACAGGTAAATTTGTATTTATTTTAGCTAGGTAGTTATTAAATAGTTATTAACTATTTAATAACTATTGTACCTAGTTAAAATAAATACAAAGTTGCCTGTAAAATAAAAATAAATCCTAAAATAGCTACAATGTAACTATTAGTTATATTGCAGCTATCTTAGGGTTTATTTTACAGGTAAGTCTTTAGTTTTAAATAGGATTCATTTATTTAACTATAGTAAAGTTATTTCGTTTTATTTAAATTATATTTAAGTTAGGGGGTGTTAGTGTTAGGGTTAGATTTAGGTTTAGGGGTTAATAACCTTATTATAGTAGCGGCGACGATGGGGGCGGGAGATTAGGGGTTAATAATTGTAGGTAGGTGGCGGCAATGTTAGGGAGGGCAGATTAGGGGTTAATAAAATGTATTATAGTGTTTGCGAGGCGGGAGTGCGGCGGTTTAGGGGTTAATACATTTATTATAGTGGCGGCGATTTGCGGTCGGCAGATTAGGGGTTAATACTTGTAGTTAGATTGTGGCGACGTTGGGGGGAGGCAGATTAGGGGTTAATAACTATATTGTAGGGGTCGGCGGTGTTAGGGACAGCAGGTTAGGGGTTAATAGCTATAATGTAGGCGGCGGCGATATCGGGTCGGCAGATTAGGGGTTAATACTTGTAGTTAGATTGCGGCGACATTGGGGGGGGCAGATTAGGGGTTAATAACTATAATGTAGGGGTCGGCGGTGTTAGGGACAGCAGATTAGGGGTTAATAGTTATAATGTAGGCGGCGGCGATATTCGGTCGGCAGATTAGGGGTTAATAAAATAATGCAGGTGTCAGCGATAGCGGAGGCAGCAGATTAGGAGTTAATAAGTGTTAGATTAGGGGTGTTTAGAGACTCGGGGTACATGTTAGGGTGTTAGGTGCAGACTTAGTGTTTCCCCATAGGAAACAACGGGGCTGCGGTGTTAGTTTTTTTTCAGCCGAAACTCCCATTGTTTCCTATGGGGAAATGCCGAATCTTAACGAGCTAATTCGGATTTATTCGGAGATACGGCAGCTATTTCGGATTCATTCGGTAGATTCGGAAGTATTTTAATTCGGAAATCCGAATCGATCCGAATCTCCGAATTTACCGAATTTACCGAATTTCCGAATTAATCCGAAACGAACCGCACATGTCTAACCTCTACTTTCCACTATTTTCTGTACTTAATTCCTCCTAAAACATCCTCAACATCTGCGGTCTCTCTAGGCCTTACCGGGCTTATGAATAGCGTAGAGAAGGATTGGCATTTGGGGTAGCCACTTTTGGGTCAAAGAAAAAGTGGTGGGAAATTAGTTACTGAAATGGAAAAGCAGTATATATAGTAAATAGTATACTGTGCTCAAAAACTAAGTAATGCTACGCATTCAGAAAATATATATATGAGCAAAGTTACAGACAGCTCATGACCAGACAATACAACACCACTGAGATAAAGGTAATCTATATATAAACATAGAAATTAATTATCTTATAAGTAGAAAGAAACTCATATGTGTTCTTTATGTTATTACTACGATAGTCCCCCGAAGGAAGTAGTGTACCATTATGGAGCCATAGGTATTATATGCACTAATTACTATCTAATGCTTTCAAAGTCAGCACATATGGTTCAATAGGAGATTGCTATACAGCAAAATAGGATACACTTACACATACATACACGCATATACATATACGCATACATATACATATACTACGTGCTTTAAAAGTTCCAATCTTGTGAAGGAGTATGTTATAACAATTGTGAATAGGGCATGTAGTGCTTCCTGTGGTGGGTTATTTTGTAAGAGTGATAGTGGTATTCAAAATAGAGAGCTAAATATCTAGGGGAGGTAGTATTAAACAATGATATACTAGCGCAGTGTAAAATACATGTGTCAAGAAAGTTAAATATCTAGAGGAGGCAGTATAAAACATAGACATCCTAGTGTAGTGTAATATATCTGTGCCATGGGAGTAGGAAGCTAGACGTTAATTAATAGAGTAGTATGTCCTATGAGTATAAGTAGCTGTAATGAAACGGGGGGCTTTTGTTTATTATGAGATGAATTTATAGTGCTGATAAAGGTGTTATTAATATTAGGGGGGTGGCGCTAGTGATATTATTGTTATTAGAACCCAGTGGGGTAGAGAGAGATATTATAGGATTGTTAAGTATCTGATAGTTAAGTTTTTGTATTAACTATGCGAGGGGAGGTCATTTTTGACATTCGTGTGCTAACAAAGTACACTTGTGCATTCCTAGTAAATTGTAAAGCTATAACAACTATTGTTGTTACTTATATATGTTATTTTACAAATGTGCACATTATGTTAGCACATCAAAAATGTGATGACATATACATGACATCCAATGATGGGGGGGCGGAAAGTAAACGTGCATCTCTATGTCTGGAACTAATTTTAGGATTATGGGTTGCAGTATGGGACCCAGGTATTTGTACTAAGGCAATTATACCGGGGCAGTTGTAAAAAGAAGTGGTTTGAGCGGGGAGACTGGTTTAGATTGCAGAGACTGAGGATAAGTCAAACATATTTTCTATCTGGTAGTCTACAGAGCTAAATAACTAAAGGTCAGAGTAATAAGGGCTGCTTATATGTGGATATACAAGACTCAAAACACATCAGAGATTGGATTGTTATACCTAAAAAAAATATGTTTTATTATTTTTTTTCGTAAAACAATGATGGTCCACAGTCCTCCATAACATATGGGATATATTTCCTGCCACTAGAAGGAGGTCAAGAATCTATACAAGAGCTTTAAAACCCACCCATCTCTCTCTAGTTTTGTTCTTGGCCTTGTTGGCGGTGGTTGAGAATAGAGGTTGTTCCAGCTATTTGCTTATAAATTACAAATTGGGAGCTCAGGGACCTATGTGAGACCCAGAGTATCATTTACAAAGAAGAAAGCAACAAAACTGTTCAAAACAGCTGAATGATATGGGGACACAGGAATACCCTCTTATGTGCACAGCATTTTCCTAATGGGACTTCACCCATAACTACCCTCAGGTGTCACAGGGACTCATCCTTAGCCTCCCTCTGAGGGACTCAGGTATGTACTACTGCAATCCTCTGCAGTATTCAATACCTGCACTGGATGGGCTCTCTACTCGATAACATAATTTATGTAAGAACTTACCTGATAAATTCATTTCTTTCATATTAGCAAGAGTCCATGAGCTAGTGACGTATGGGATATACATTCCTACCAGGAGGGGCAAAGTTTCCCAAACCTCAAAATGCCTATAAATACACCCCTCACCACACCCACAAATCAGTTTAACGAATAGCCAAGAAGTGGGGTGATAAGAAAAAAGTGCGAAAGCATAAAAAACAAGGAATTGGAATAATTGTGCTTTATACAAAAAAATCATAACCACCACAAAAAAAGGGTGGGCCTCATGGACTCTTGCTAATATGAAAGAAATGAATTTATCAGGTAAGTTCTTACATAAATTATGTTTTCTTTCATGTAATTAGCAAGAGTCCATGAGCTAGTGACGTATGGGATAATGACTACCCAAGATGTGGATCTTCCACGCAAGAGTCACTAGAGAGGGAGGGATAAAATAAAGACAGCCAATTCCGCTGAAAAATAATCCACACCCAAAATAAAGTTTAAATCTTATAATGAAGAAAACTGAAATTATAAGCAGAAGAATCAAACTGAAACAGCTGCCTGAAGTATTTTTTCTACCAAAAACTGCTTCAGAAGAAGAATACACATCAAAATGGTAGAATTTAGTAAAAATATGCAAAGAAGACCAAGTTGCCGTTTGCAAATCTGAACAATCAAAGCTTCATTCCTAAACGCCCAGGAAGTAGAAACTGACCTAGTAGAATGAGCTGTAATCCTTTGAGGCGGAGATTTACCCGACTCGACATAAGCATGATGAATTAAAGATTTCAACCAAGATGCCAAAGAAATGGCAGAGGCCTTCTGACCTTTCCTAGAACCGGAAAAGATAACAAATAGACTAGAAGTCTTTCGGAAATTCTTAGTAGCTTCAACATAATATTTCAAAGCTCTAACAACATCCAAAGAATGCAATGATCTCTCCTTAGAATTCTTAGGATTAGGACATAATGAAGGAACCACAATTTCTCTACTAATGTTGTTAGAATTCACAACCTTAGGAAAAAAATTAAAAAGAAGTTCGCAACACCGCCTCATCCTGATGAAAAATCAGAAAAGGAGACTCACAAGAAAAGAGCAGATAATTCAGAAACTCTTCTAGCAGAAGAGATGGCCAAAAGAAACAAAACTTTCCAAGAAAGTAATTTAATGTCCAGTAAATGCATAGGTTCAAACGGAGGAGTTTGAAGAGCCCCCAGAACCAAATTCAAACTCCAAGGAGGAGAAAATTGACTTAATAACAGATTTTATACGAACCAAAGCTTGTATAAAACAATGAATATCAGGAAGAATAGCAATCCTTCCGTGAAAAAGAACAGAAAGAGCAGAGATTTGTCCTTTCAAGGAACTTGCAGACAAACCTTATCCAAACCATCCTGAAGAAACTGTAAAATTCTCGGAATTCTAAAAGAATGCCAGGAAAAATGATGAGAAAGACACCAAGAAATGTAAGTCTTCCAGACTCGATAATATATCATCCTAGATACAGATCTACGAGCCTGTAACATAGTATTAATCACAGAGTCAGAGAAACCTCTTTGACTAAGAATCAAACGTTCAATCTCCATACCTTTAAATTTAAGGATTTGAGATCCTGATGGTAAAAAAGGACCTTATGACAGAAGGTCTGGTCTTAACGGAAGAGTCCACGGATGACAAGAAGCCATGCGGACAAGATCCGCATACCAAAACCTGTGAGGCCATGCTGGAGCCACCAGCAGAAAAAACGAGCATTCCTTCAGAATCTTGGAGATTACTCTTGGAAGAAGAACTAGAGGCGGAAAGATATAGGCAGGATGATACTTCCAAGGAAGTGACAATGCATCCACTGCTTCCGCCTGAGGATCCCTGGATCTGGACAGATACCTGGGAAGTTTCTTGTGTAGATGAGAAACCATCAGATCTATTTCTGGAAGTCCCCACATTTGAACAATCTGAAGAAACACCTCTGTGTGAAGAGACCACTCGCCCGGATGTAACGCTTGGCGACTGAGATAATCCGCTTCCCAATTGTCTATACCTGGGATATGAATCGCAGAGATTAGACAGGAGCTGGATTCCGCCCATACCAGAATTCGAGATACTTCTTTCATAGCCAGAGGACTGTGAGTCCCTTCTTGATGATTGATATATGCCACAGTTGTGACATTGTCTGTCTGAAAACAAATGAACGATTCTCTCTTTAGAAGAGGCCATGACTGAAGAGCTCTGAAAATTGCACGGAGTTCCAAAATATTGATTGGAAATCTCACCTCCTGAGATTTCCCAAACCCCTTGTGCTGTCAGAAACCCCCATACAGCTCCCCAACCTGTCAGACTTGCATCTGTTGAAGTCCAGGTTGGAAGAAAAAAAGAAGAAAAAAAGAAGCCCCCTGAACTAAACGATGGTGGTCTGTACCACGTCAGAGGGTGTCGAACAATCGGTTTTAAAGATATTAAATGAGATATCTTTGTATAATCCCGGCACCACCGGTTCAGCATACAGAGCTGAAGAGGTCGCATGTGAAAATGAGCAAAGGGGAACACGTCCAATGCAGCAGTCATAAGAACCTAGAATTTCCATGCATAAGGCTACCGAAGGGAATGATTGAGACTGAAGGTTTCGATAAGCTGAAACCAATTTCAGACGTCTCTAATCCAACAGAAACAGAGACATGTACACTGAATCTATCCGGAAATCTAAAAAAGGTTACTCTTGTCTGAGGAATCAACAAACTTTTTGGTTAATTGATCCTCCAACCATGTTCTTGAAGAAACAACACTCATAAAAAGCTGGAAAGGATCTTTCCATTGAAAATGAGCAAAGGGAATTGAATCCAATGCTGTTAAAACTTCTATGCATATATAGCAACTGAAGGAAATAATAGAGACTAAAGGTACCGACAGACGGAACCCAAATCAAATTGTCCCTTGTCTGATAGAGACAAAGATAGTGACATAAACCATCTGGAAACCTAAAAAAGGTGACCCTTGCGTGAGGAATCAAGAGCTTTTGAAAAAAAGATCCTCTAACTATGTCCTGAAGAGCAAGTGAAACATATGAGATTCCGCATCCACAGGAAATAATCTGAATGAAAACAGAAAAATGAAGAATATGCATTTATTGTATCTAATGAAAACAAATAATGCTATCAATGACCATAAAAAAGGCAGAATAGTTTGAATAAAACTCCAAAACCCAGTTCCTAGAAAAAGAACTGGAAGAAATACCCCAGAAGATTCCAGGTCTGAGCAGCGCTTGAGCCATGCTTCAACAGTATCCAGAATATATAGGACAGAAACACACTGAAAGAAAGTGTTAGCCTTACTGGAATAAAATCAAAGAAATTTGGACAGAATAGAACCAAATAAATTTCAAAGAAGTCTTAACCTGCCCCTTACCAGCCAAGCTGGAATACGGCACGTACATTGCAATATTAGGGAGCTGATTTCGAACCCCAATTATAAACATGTTACTTGGGAAAGAACTCAGGAATTCGTTCCTTAATAAGAACAACCAAATATAAGCTTAAAGTTTAGTCTTAGAACTCAATCTTGAAGCCCATAGTAACAGTTAAGAATTGAATCCAATTATAATTGATTATCTTAGAACAAAAGAAATATGGATTTTCTTTTTGTTTTTTTTGTTCTTTGTTGGTTTTTTTTTTTTTTTAAAAACACAAAATTCTTCTAGCTAAAATAGCTAAAGACATAGATTAACCCTCATTTGCGAATATATTCAATAAAATGAAGACACAAATGAAGTCATTAGCATGATAGTCCAGTTTAAAGGACCAGTCAAAACAGAGGACTTGCAAAATGCAAAACAACAAGACAAATGCAACAGCACCTAGTCTAGTAAATGTTGTCCCTTTAACAATGCTAAAATAAATCATAATCTGATACTTAGAAAAGTACCTGAAACTAAATAATTTTCCATAAATAAGATATAACTATATAAAGGAAAATAAATACTATTTTGCTATAACAACAATAGCATAATTAGTAGGAGTAGAGATAGCTCCAATAAATTGGAGAACCCTCCAAATTAAATTTAACTGCTGACAAAGAATATAGTTTAAAAATAAAAGAAAATTCTCAGCCTATTCCATTCCCTAGTATGGGGAATTGGAAGGAAAACCTCTGAAATCACAGAAGAATAAAAAGGCAGAAATAGTGTCAGCTAGTTTTAAAGAACTAGTTACCTTAATATCCAAAATAATCAACACCTCTTCAACAAAGAACAAATGTACTTTAATAATAAAAAATTTATATAAAAAAGTAGATTTGTTAGTGTCAATATCTGATGAAGAGAATTTCTGAAAGAGAAAAAAACATCATCAGAGAAGGATAAATCAGTATGTTGTTGGTCATTTGAAACTTCAATAATTAAAAAAGAAGTGAAAAAGACCTAAAAATTGATATTAGAAGGCAGAAAGTCAGACAAAGCCTTAATCAGAAAAAATATTTCTTAAAAATCTTCTAAACATTTCTTGTACTTAAGAATGGAAATGTATAAAGCATAAATACTAATGGAATCTGCATGTAAAAGTATATCATAATAACTTAATACAAACCATAGCTAAAGATAAACATTTATAACATTTAAAATAAATGAACTTAGCTTTGGTAGAACTGAAACTCAGTTAAGCATTTTTCCAGAAGTGGCTTCTGACTCAGGGACAAACGGAGACATCTTGCAATATGTAATAGAAAAAACAACATATAAAGCAAAATTGATCAAATTCCTTAAATGACAGTTTCAGGAATGGGGAAAAAAAATGCCAGTGAACAAGCTTCTAGCAACCAGAAGCAATAAATAATGAGACTTAAATAATGTGGAGACAATAGAGACGCCCATATTTTTTAGCGCCAAAAAAGACGCCCACATTATTTGGCGCCTAAATGCTTTTGGCGCCAAAAATGACGCCACATCCGGAACGCCGACACTTTTGGCGCAAAAAAACGTCAAAAAAATGACGCAACTTCCGGCGACACGTATGACGCCGGAAACAAAAACATTTTTGCGCCAAAAAAGTCCGCGCCAAGAATGACGCAATAAAATGAAGCATTTTCAGCCCCCGCGAGCCTAATAGCCCACAGGGAAAAAGTCAAATTTTAAGGTAAGAAAAAAATTGATTAATCCATATGCATTATCCCAAATATGAAACTGACTGTCTGAAATAAGGAACGTTGAACATCCTGAATCAAGGCAAATAAATGTTTGAACACATATATTTAGAACTTTATATAAAAGTGCCCAACCATAGCTTAGAGTGTCACAGAAAATAAGACTTACTTACCCCAGGACACTCATCTACAAGTAGTAGAAAGCCAAACCAGTACTGAAACGAGAATCAGTAGAGGTAATGGTATATATTAGAGTATATCGTCGATCTGAAAAGGGAGGTAAGAGATGAATCTCTACGACCGATAACAGAGAACCTATGAAATAGACCCCGTAGAAGGAGATCATTGAATTCAAATAGGCAATACTCTCCTCACATCCCTCTGACATTCACTGCACGCTGAGAGGAAAACCGGGCTCCAACCTGCTGCGGAGCGCATATCAACGTAGAATCTAGCACAAACTTACTTCACCACCTCCATAGGAGGCAAAGTTTGTAAAACTGATTTGTGGGTGTGGTGAGGGGTGTATTTATAGGCATTTTGAGGTTTGGGAAACTTTGCCCCTCCTGGTAGGAATGTATATCCCATACGTCACTAGCTCATGGACTCTTGCTAATTACATGAAAGAAACTGCCACAGCTGCATTAACATTGATATGCCTGGTAAATCAGTGGGGATGGGTGCTGCATAAGGTAAGGGCCTTTACACAGCACAGACACAGCCAAGAGGCTGTTTGTAGGTACTCTGACAAAGGTACAGTATAGCCAGTGGATTTCACCTGCTCCCCTAATGACACAATCAAATACCTAAAAGTTCTACTAGCATTGGGAACATTATTAGGGAAGCCTCTGACCCTTTTTAACCCTCTGGCAGCTTTAGGGTTTTTTCTCCAACATAGGTGTGTCCGGTCCACGGCGTCATCCTTACTTGTGGGATATTCTCCTCCCCAACAGGAAATGGCAAAGAGCCCAGCAAAGCTGGCCATATAGTCCCTCCTAGGCTCCGCCTACCCCAGTCATTCTCTTTGCCGTTGCACAGGCAACATCTCCACGGAGATGGCTTAGAGTTTTTTGGTGTTTAAATGTAGTTTTTGTTCTTCAATCAAGAGTTTGTTATTTTAAAATAGTGCTGGTATGTACTATTTACTCTGGAACAGAAAAGAGATGAAGATTTCTGTTTGTAAGAGGAAAATGATTTTAGCAACCGTTACTAAAATCGATGGCTGTTTCCACACAGGACTGTTGAGATGAAGTAACTTCAGTTGGGGGAAACAGTGGGCAGACTTTGCTGCTTGAGGTATGACACATTTCTAACAAGACTTGGTAATGCTGGAAGCTGTCATTTTCCCTATGGGAACCGGTAAGCCATTTTCTTAGTTTAAGTAAAAGAATAAAGGGCTTCATTAGGGCTTAAAAAACTGGTAGACATTTTTCTGGGCTAAAACGATTACTTTACTAAGTATATTTGGCAGATTATTACTTTTAATAGTTGTTAAATCTTGGGGATTGTTTTAATAAAAACGGCAGGCACTGTATTGGACACCTTTTTCACTGGGGGCCTTTTCTAGTCATAGACAGAGCCTCATTTTCGCGCCTCTAATGCGCAGTTGTTTTTGGAAAGCATGGCATGCAGATGCATGTGTGAGGAGCTAAGAACCACTGAAAAAGCTTATAGAAGGCATCATTTGGTATAGTATTCCCCTCTGGGCTTGGTTGGGTCTCAGCAAAGCAGATACCTGGGACTGTATAGGGGTTAAATGTAAAAACGGCTCCGGTTCCGTTATTTTAAGGGTTAAAGCTTTCAAATTTGGTGTGCAATACTTTTAAGGCTTTAAGTTACTGTGGTGAAATTTTGGTGAATTTTGAACAATTCCTTCATACTTTTTCACATATTCAGTAATAAAGTGTGTTCAGTTTAAAATTTAAAGGGACAGTAACAGTTTTATTGTAAAACGTTTTTTGTGCTTTGTTGACAAGTTTAAGCCTGTTTAACATGTCTGAACCATCAGATAACGATGTTCTATATGTATGAAAGCCAATGTGTCTCCCCTTTTAAATATATGTGATATATTTGTGTCATAATGTCCAAACAAAGTAGGGATAATAATGCCATAGATATGATATTGCCCAAGATGATTCCTCTAATGAGGGGAGTAAGCATGGTACTGCATCATCCCCTTCTGTGTCTACACCAGTTTTGCCCACACAAGAGGTCCCTAGTACATCTAGTGCGCCAATACTTATTACCATACAACACTTAATGGCTGTAATGGATAATCCTATTGCATGCATTTTTTCCAAAATGCCTACTTATCAGAGAAAGCGTGATTGCTCTGTTTTAAACACTGAAGAGCAAGAGGACGCTGATGATATCTGTTCTGACATACCCTCACACCTATCTGAAGGGGCCAGGAGGGAGGTTTTGTCTGAGGGAGAAATTTCAGATTCAGGGAAAATTTCTCAACAAGCAGAACCTGATATTGTAACTTTTAAATTTAAATTAGAACATCTCCACGCACTACTTAAGGAGGTATTATCTACTCTGGATGATTGTGACAATTTGGTCATTCCAGAGAAATTAGGTAAGATGGAAAAGTTCCTAGAGGTTCCGGTGCCCCCCGATGTTTTTCCTATACCCAAGGGGGTGGCGGACATAGTAAATAAGGAGTGGGAAAGGCCCGGCATACCTTTTGTCCTCCCCCTATATTTAAGAAATTATTTCCTATAGTCGACCCCAGAAAGGACTTATGGCATACAGTCCCCAAGGTCGAGGGGGCGGTTTCTACTCTAAACAAACGCACTTCTATTCCTATAGAAGATAGTTGTGCTTTCAAGATCCTATGGATTTAAGGTTAGAAGGTTTGCTTAAAAAGATGTTTGTTCAGCAAGGTTACCTTCTACAACCAATTTCATGCATTTTTCCTGTCACTACAGCTGCGTGTTTCTGGTTCGAAGAACTAGAAAAGTCGCTCAATAAAGAATCTTCGTACGAGGAGGTTTTGGACAGAGTTCAAGCTTTTAAATTGGCTAACTCTTTTATTTTAGATGCCGCTTTGCAATTAGCTAGATTAGCGGCGAATAATTCAGGGTTTGCTATTGTGGCGCGCAGAGCGCTTTTGCTTAACATCCCTTTCAAGGGTAAAACACTGTTTGGCCCTGACTTGAAAGAGATTATTTCAGACATCACTGGGGGAAAGGGCCACGCCCTTCCTCTGGATAGGTCTTTTAAGGCTAAAAATAAACCAAATTTTCGTCCCTTTCGCAGAAACGGACCAGCCTCAAATTCTACACCCTCTAAGCAAGAGGGTAATACTTCTCAAACCAAGCCAGCCTGGAGGCCGATGCAAGGCTGGAACAAGGGTAAGCAGGCCAAGTCACCTGCCACTGCTACCAAAACAGCATGAAGTGTTGGCCCCCGATCTGGGACCGGATCTGGTGGGGGGCAGACTTTCTCTCTTTGCTCAGGCTTGGGCAAGAGATGTTCAGGATCCTTGGGCGCTAGAAATAGTTTCTCAAGGTTATCTCCTGGAATTCAGGGAACTACCCCCAAGGGGAAGGTTCCACAGGTCTCAATTATCTTCGAACAGGCATTCTTACACTGTGTAGAAGACCTGTTAAGCATGGGAGTGATTCATCCTGTTCCATTAGGAGAACAAGGGATGGGTTTTTACTCCAACCTGTTCATAATTCCCAAAAAAGAGGGAACATTCAGACCAATTTTAGATCTCAAGATTCTAAACAAGTTTCTAAGGGTTTCATCGTTCAAAATGGAAACCATTCGAACGATCCTTCCTACCATCCAGGAAGGTCAATTCTTGACCACGGTGGACTTAAAGGATGCGTACCTACGTATTCCTATCCACAAGGAACATTTTCGGTTCCTAAGGTTCGCCTTTCTGGACAAGCATTACCAGTTTGTGGCACTTCCATTCGGATTAGCCACTGCTCCAAGGATTTTCACAAAGGTACTAGGGTCCCTTCTAGCGGTGCTAAGACCAAGGGGCATTGCAGTAGTACCTTACTTGGACGACATCCTGATTCAAGTGTCGTCTCTGTCAAAAGCAAGGGCTCATACGGACATTGTCCTAGCCTTTCTCAGATCTCACAGGTGGAAAGTGAACATAGAAAAAAGTTCTCTGTCCCCGTCAACAAGAGTTCCCTTCTTGGGAATAATAATAGTTTCCTTAGAAATGAAGGTTTTTCTGACAGAGGCCAGAAAATCAAAACTTCTAAGCTCTTGTCAGGTACTTCATTCTGTTCTTCTTCCTTCCATAGCGCAGTGCATGGAAGTAATAGGTTTGATGGTTGCGGCATGGGACATAGTTCCTTTGGCACGAATTCATCTAAGACCATTACACCTGTGCATGCTCAGACAGTGGAATGGGGATTATACAGACTTGTCTCCGACAATACAAGTAGATCAAATAACCAGAGATTCACTCCGTTGGTGGCTGACCCTGGACAACCTGTCACAGGGAATGAGCTTCCGCAGACCAGAGTAGGTCATTGTCACGACCGACGCCAGTCTGGTGGGCTGGGGCGCGGTCTGGGAACCCCTGAAAGCTCAGGGTCTATGGTCTCGGGAAGAATCTCTTCTCCCGATAAACATTCTGGAACTGAGAGCGATATTCAATGCTCTCAAGGCTTGGCCTTGACTAGCAAAGGCCAAATTCATAAGGTTTCAATCAGACATCATGACGACTGTTACATATATCAACCATCAGGGGGAAACAAGGAGTTCCCTGGCGATGGAGGAGCATACGGGGGAGTGGGAACTCCATCTGGAAATCTTTGCCCAAATAACTCAATTATGGGGCATTCCAGACATGGTTCTGATGGTCTCTCGTCAGAACTTCAAGGTCCCTTGTTACGGGTCCAAATCCAGGGATCCCAAGACGACTCTATTGGATACAATAGTAGCACCTTGGATCTTCAACCTAGCTTATGTATTCCCACCATTTCCTCTCATTCCCAGGCTGGTAGCCAGGATCAATCTGGAGAGGGCTTCGGTGATCTTGATAGTTCCTGTGTGGCCACGCAGGACTTGGTATGCAGACCTGGTGAATGTGTCATCGGCTCCACCATGGAAGCTACCTTTGAGACAGGACCTTCTTATTCAGGGTCCATTCGAACATCTGAATCTGGTTTTCCTCCAACTGACTGCTTGGAGTTTGAACGCTTGATTTTGTCAAAGCGTGGGTTTTCAGATTCTGTAATAGATACTCTTATTCAGGCTAGAAAGCCTGTAACTAGAAAAATTTACCATAGTATATGGTAAAAATATATCTGTTGGTGTGAATCTAAAGGATTCCCATGGAACAAGATAAAAATTCCTAAGATTCTTTCCTTTCTACAAGAAGGTTTGGAGAAAGGATTTTCTGCAAGTTCTCTGAAGGGACAGATCTCTGCTTTATCTGTTTTACTTCACAAAAGGCTGGCAGCTGTGCCAGACGTTTAAGCGTTTGTTCAGGCTCTGGTTAGAATCAAGCCTGTTTACAGACCTTTGACTCTTCCCTGGAGTCTTAATCTAGTTCTTTCAGTTCTTCAAGGGGTTCCGTTTGAACCCTTACATTCCGTAGATATTAAGTTATTATCTTGGAAAGTTTTGTTTTAGGTTGCAATTTCTTCCGCTAGAAGAGTTTCTGAGTTATCTGCTCTGCAGTGTTCTCCGCCCTATCTGGTCCATGCAGATAGGGTGGTTTTACGTACTGAGCCTGGTTTTCTTCCGAAGGTTGTTTCCAACAAAAATATTAACCAGGAGATAGTTGTACCTTCTTTGTGTCCGAATCCAGTTTCATAGAAGGAACGTTTGTTACACAATTTGGACGTTGTCCGTGCTCTAAAATTCTATTTAGAGGCTACTGAAAATTTTAGACAAACATCTTCTTTGTTTGTTGTTTATTCTGGTTAAAGGAGAGGTAAAAAAGCAACTTCTACCTCTCTTTCCTTTTGGTTTAAAAGCATCATCAGATTGGCTTTTGAGACTGCCGGACGGCAGCCTCCTGAAAGTATCACAGCTCACTCCACTAGGGCTGTGGCTTCCACATGGGCCTTCAAGAATGAGGTTCCTGTTGACCAAATTTTTTTAAATTATATACTTTTGCTTCTTCGGAGGCTATTTTTGGGAGAAAGGTTTTGCAAGCCGTGGTACCTTCCGTTTGGGTGACCTGATTTGCTCCCTCCCTTCATCCGTGTCCTAAAGCTTTGGTATTGGTTCCCACAAGTAAGGATGACGCCGTGGACCGGACACACCTATGTTGGAGAAAACAGAATTTATGCTTACCTGATAAATTACTTTCTCCAACGGTGTGTCCGGTCCACGGCCCGCCCTGGTTTTTTAATCAGGTCTGATGAATTATTTTCTCTAACTACAGTCACCACGTTACCATATGGTTTCTCCTATATATATTTCCTCCTGTCCGTCGGTCGAATGACTGGGGTAGGCGGAGCCTAGGAGGGACTATATGGCCAGCTTTGCTGGGCTCTTTGCCATTTCCTGTTGGGGAGGAGAATATCCCACAAGTAAGGATGACGCCGTGGACCGGACACACCGTTGGAGAAAGTAATTTATCAGGTAAGCATAAATTCTGTTTTATTTGAGCACTTTTAAAAATTATGTGTATGGCCTTTTAAGAGAACTGACAATAGTTTAGTCTATGATGTGGTTCAGTAGTGCAGGTTCTAGTTAGGTTTGGGAACACATTTTGACAGAATTATTATGCTTGGTGCACTGTATTTTATTCACAAACCACCATTTTACAAACAAACCAGCTTTATTCCTAGCTGTAGCTCAGCCCCCTCAGTGTTTCAAGGTCTTTCTTTCCCTCCAGAACCTCTGTGACTAGATTTGAACTACAAACAGTTTTGGCCTACTTCTAAGCAGATTTTAATTCTAATGGGGTGAGTAACCGTATAGGAGCTGCCCAGGGGTAGTTAGGGCATCTTCTTATTTATGAGGGCTATAAAGCTGATTACATTGTTAGATTATATGTGTCTGAGGGAGTATTACTAAAGTGTTGGCTGTTCTTTTCCAAGTTTTCTCTGTAGTGTTTATTATATAAGGTGTCATTGTATATAAGTACAAACATGGAACAAAATATTTCTGTTCCTAGTATTATTTCCTTAAGAGGAGTCAGTAACAGATATCCCTCTATATACATATATATATTTATTTTGCAAATATGTTCCAGTATAACAGGTCAATCAAATCTGTAAGAACTGTACCTCAAATTTTGCATACTTATCAGCTGCAACAGTCTAATGTTCAGATGGAATTCTTCCTGTACTTGACAATCATTTGGAAAACTACTGTTTTTACTCCTGAAGATAAAAATAAAATATACATATTAGTAACTGATTGTTTAAGGCTGTCTGTCCCCAAAGTAAGTAAGTATAAATCTGTGGTTTTAACTCCGTTGTCTGGGGTAAATGTGTAAAATATTTCTTGTGCTGATAGCCTAAGGTTCAGAATTAATAACATTGGCCTAGATTTGGAGTTTGGCGGTAGCCGTGAAAACCAGCGTTAGAGGCTCCTAACGCTGGTTTTAGGCTACCGCCGGTATTTGGAGTCAGTCAGGAAAGGGTCTAACGCTCACTTTTCAGCCGCGACTTTTACATACCGCAGATCCCCTTACGTCAATTGCGTATCCTATCTTTTCAATGGGATCTTTCTAACTCCGGTATTTAGAGTCGTGGCTGAAGTGAGCATTAGAAATCTAACGACAAAACTCCAGCCGCAGAAAAAAGTCAGTAGTTAAGAGCTTTCTGGGCTAACGCTGGTTTATAAAGCTCTTAACTACTGTGCTCTAAAGTACACTAACACCCATAAACTACCTATGTACCCCTAAACCGAGGTCCCCCCACATCGCCGCCACTCAATTAAATTTTTTTAACCCCCAATCTGCCGACCGCCACCTACGTTATACTTATGTACCCCTAATCTGCTGCCCCTAACACCGCCGACCCCTATATTATATTTATTAACCCCTAACCTGCCCCCAACAACGTCGCCGCCAGCTACCTACAATAAATAACCCCTAATCTGCAGACCGCCACCTACGTTATACTTATGTACCCCTAATCTGCTGCCCCTAACACCGCCGACCCCTATATTATATTTATTAACCCCTAATCTGCCCCCCTCAACGTCGCCTCCACCTGCCTACACTTATTAACCCCTAATCTGCCGAGCGGACCGCACCGCTACTATAATAAAGTTATTAACCCCTAATCCGCCTCACTAACCCTATAATAAATAGTATTAACCCCTAATCTGCCCTCCCTAACAACGCCGACACCTAACTTCAAACATTAACCCCTAATCTGCCGACTGGAGCTCACCGCTATTCTAATAAATGTATTAACCCCTAAAGCTAAGTCTAACCCTAACACCCCACTAAGTTAAATATAATTTAAATCTAACGAAATTAATTAACTCTTATTAAATAAATTATTCCTATTTAAAGCTAAATACTTACCTGTAAAATAAATCCTAATATAGCTACAATATAAATTATAATTATATTATAGCTATTTTAGGATTTATATTTATTTTACAGGTAACTTTGTATTTATTTTAACCAGGTACAATAGCTATTAAATAGTTAAGAACTATTTAATAGCTAAAATAGTTAAAATAATTACAAAATTACCTGTAAAATAAATCCTAACCTAAGTTACAATTAAACCTAACACTACACTATCAATAAATTAATTAAATAAAATGCCTACAATTACCTACAATTAAACCTAACACTACACTATCAATACATTAATTAAATACAATATCTACAAATAAATACAATGAAATAAACTAACTAAAGTACAAAAAATAAAAAAGAACTAAGTTACAAAAAATAAAAAAATATTTACAAACATCAGAAAAATATTACAACAATTTTAAACTAATTACACCTACTCTAAGCCCCCTAATAAAATAACAAAGACCCCCAAAATAAAAAAATGCCCTACCCTATTCTAAATTACTAAAGTTCAAAGCTCTTTTACCTTACCAGCCCTGAACAGGGCCCTTTGCGGGGCATGCCCCAAAAAATTCAGCTCTTTTGCCTGTAAAAAAAACACATACAATACCCCCCCCAACATTACAACCCACCACCCACATACCCCTAATCTAACCCAAACCCCCCTTAAATAAACCTAACACTAAGCCCCTGAAGATCTTCCTACCTTATCTTCACCATACCAGGTTCACCGATCGATCCAGAAGAGCTCCTCCGATGTCCTGATCCAAGCCCAAGCAGGGGGCTGAAGATGTCCATGATCCGGCTGAAGTCATCATCCAAGCGGGAGCTGAAGAGGTCCATGATACGGCTGAAGTCATCATCCAAGTGGGAGCTGAAGAGGTCCATGATCCGGCTGAAGTCTTCTATCAACGGCATCTTCAATCTTCTTTCTTCCGGATCCATCTTGCAGACCTCCGACGCGGAACATCCTGCTGGCCCGACGGACTACCGGCGAATGAAGGCTCCTTTAAGGGACGTCATCCAAGATGGCGTCCCTCGAATTCCGATTGGCTGATAGGATTCTATCAGCCAATCGGAATTAAGGTAGGAAAATTCTGATTGGCTGATGGAATCAGCCAATCAGAATCAAGTTCAATCCGATTGGCCGATCCGATCAGCCAATCAGATTGAGCTCGCATTCTATTGGCTGATCGGAATTCGAGGGACGCCATCTTGGATGACGTGCCTTAAAGGAACCGTCATTCGTCGGGAAGTCGTCGTCGGAAGAAGATGGGTCCGCGCTGGATGTCTTCACGATGGAGCCGGTCCTCATCGAATGAAGATAGAAGATGCCGCTTGGAAGAAGATGGTTGCCGGTCCGGATCTACTCTTCTTCCCGGATAGGATGAAGACTTTGGACCCTCTTCTGGACTTCTTCAGCCGTCGGATGATGGATGTCTAGCCCCCGCTTGGGTAGGATGAAGATATCGGAGCCAGGACGGATCGGTGTGATACCCGGAGAGGTGAAGACAAGGTAGGAAGATCTTCAGGGGCTTAGTGTTAGGTTTATTTAAGGGGGGTTTGGGTTAGATTAGGGGTATGTGGGTGGTGGGTTGTAATGTTGGGGGGGGTATTGTATGTGTTTTTTTACAGGAAAAAGAGCTGAATTTCTTGGGGCATGCCCCGCAAAGGGCCCTGTTCAGGGCTGGTAAGGTAAAAGAGCTTTGAACTTTTGTAATTTAGAATAGGGTAGGGCATTTTTTATTTTGGGGGGCTTTTTTATTTTATTAGGGGGCTTAGAGTAGGTGTAATTAGTTTAAAATTGTTGTAATATTTTTCTTATGTTTGTAAATATTTTTTTATTTTTTGTAACTTAGTTTTTTTTTATTTTTTGTACTTTAGTTAGTTTATTTAATTGTATTTATTTGTAGATATTGTTTTTAATTCATTTATTGATAGTGTAGTGTTAGGTGTAATTGTAGGTATTCTATTTAATTTATTTATTGATAGTGTAGTGTTAGGTTTAATTGTAACTTAGGTTAGGATTTATTTTACAGGTAAATTTGCAATTATTTTAACTATTTTAACTATTAAATAGTTCTTAACTATTTAATAGCTATTGTACCTGGTTAAAATAAATACAAAGTTACCTGTAAAATAAATATAAATCCTAAAATAGCTATAATATAATTATAATTTATATTGTAGCTATATTAGGATTTATTTTACAGGTAAGTATTTAGCTTTAAATAGGAATAATTTATTTAATAAGAGTTAATTAATTTCATTAGATTTAAATTATATTTAACTTAGGGGGGTGTTAGTGTTAGGGTTAGACTTAGCTTTAGGGGTTAATACATTTATTAGAATAGCGGTGAGCTCCAGTCGGCAGATTAGGGGTTAATGTTTGAAGTTAGGTGTCGGCGATGTTAGGGAGGGCAGATTAGGGGTTAATACTATTTATTTTAGGGTTAGTGAGGCGGATTATGGGTTAATAACTCTATTATAATAGCGGTGCGGTCCGCTTGGCAGATTAGGGGTTAATAAGTGTAGGCAGGTGGAGGCGACGTTGAGGGGGGCAGATTAGGGGTTAATAAATATAATATAGGGGTCGGCGGTGTTAGGGGCAGCAGATATGGGGTACATAGGGATAATGTAAGTAGCGGCGGTTTACGGAGCGGCATATTAGGGGTTAATAATAATATGCAGGGGTCAGCGATAGCGGGGGCGGCAGATTAGGGGTTAATAAGTGTAAGGTTAGGGGTGTTTAGACTCGGGCTACATGTTAGAGTGTTAGGTGCAGACGTAGGAAGTGTTTCCCCATAGACAACAATGGGGCTGTGTTAGGAGCTGAACGCGGCTTTTTTGCAGGTGTTTTTTCAGCTCAAACAGCCCCATTGTTTTCTATGGGGGAATCGTGCACGAGCACGTTTTTGAGGCTGGCCGCGTCCGTAAGCAACTCTGGTATCGAGAGTTGAAGTTGCGTTAAATATGCTCTACGCTCCTTTTTTGGAGCCTAACACAGCCATTCTGTGGACTCTCAATACCAGAGTTATTTAAAAGGTGCGGCCAGAAAAAAGCCAGCGTTAGCTACGCGGGTCGTTACCGACAAAACTCTAAATCTAGCCTATTGTCTCTGAAGTTTTTTATTTATATAAAGTCCTTTGGCAGCTGTACACCATAGCACATTCTTATGTGATCTGCAGTGTACCAAATTTATTATATGTGCAATTATATATTGTACTAAACATAACACATGGTGTAAATTACCATTTTATTTTAACTATCTAAACTATTAATACTTATTTATATGCATACAAAGAGAGAAGCGCTCTACCAGGAATGAACAGCAGCTCATCAGCTAGTTCTATGGCGATTTACCACCCAGAAGCAGCCTCTTTTAGACCAGTGTGCTTTCACAGAGGAAAACTTTCCTGAAGTATATCAGTCTGATCCCGCCAAGTATGGTCAGTCCAGCCCCGAAATACCAGGCAATTCTCCTCTGAACAAGGAACATGACAACCCCAGACAATCGTTTCTGCCTCCTATGGGCCTTGTCAGTGAGGTGCAGCCACATTCCTCTAAGCACACTGGGCAAGGAGTCCACATCTGGTTTCCCCCATCACCCATAGGAAGACTTCCCCAGGGTCATATTAATTTTACATACAAAGAGAGAAGCGCTCTACAAGGAACGAACAACAGCTCATCAGCTAGTTCTATGGCGATTTACCACCCGGAAGCAGCCTCTTTTAGACCAGTACTTATTTATAAGTAAGTTAAGCATTGTACTCCCATCATTGCCAGGTTATGTAACAGATTTTTTATTTATGCCAGTCTTAATTTTTATACTGGTTCATCTTGCATATGCTGTACACTATTGTTAAACAAATAATACCTTTTACATAGGCAGAACTTCTGTCTCTGTGGATGCAAGACATTGCATGCCCTATGCTATTAGTGGACAATCTATAGTATATGCCTTTTATTCATGACGCTCTGCATGTATATTAACTGCAGTTTGCAGAATTTATTTGTATATTCATACAATAGTGGAGATCATTCAGAGATAAGATCTATTGGTATCTCATTTATACTTAGGTTATGTGTAATTTATATGCACAAAGGTTCTTTCATGCAGAAAGTAAGCATTAGAAAGGATATGACAGATTAGAAAATGTTAGCTAAGCTATAAGTTATTGGGAGATTTACCGCAGACATTTTTGGAAGCTTCAGTTTTCTTTATAGCTATCTAGTTCATTAAAGAAAGGATAAGACAGTTTAGAAACTGTTAGATAAACTATAAATTGTTGTGAGATTTATTAATGCAGATATTCGACAATATGAAAACTACAGTTTGTGTAATTTAATAATCTGCTCATTAGAAATAAGGATATTATAGTAAAGTTATCATAAGCTCCTACATTTATTTTTTTCTACTTTCTGATCTTTTTATTTTTACAAGGTATAAACTATACTATGTGTTAGTTACCTGGATAGATAAATCTATGTTGAACAGCGTGATATATGATTATTGTAGACATATGTTAACATTTTATATGTTTTTTCTTTACTCAATCTTCTCGATCTAGAACATGGCATATACTTATGAACACTCAATAACTTTAATAATTATGATACTGGAGACCCATTTCTTCTATAAGGTAAGACGAGTCCATGGATTCATCCTTTACTTGTGGGATATTATCCTTCCTAACAGGATGTGGCAAAGAGCACCACAGCAGAGCTGTCTATATAGCTCCTCCCTTACCTCCACCCCCCAGTCATTCTCTTTGCCTACTCTAAGTACTAGGAAGGGTAAAGTGAAAGAGGTGATAAAATATTAGTTTTTCATTTCTTCAAGCAAGAGTTTGTTATTTTAAATGGTACCGGTTTGTACTATTTACTCTCAGGCAGCAGATGGATAAAGACTGCTGCCTGGAGGATGATGATCTTAGCATTTGTAACTAAGGTCCATTGCTGTTCCCACAGAGGCTGAGGAGTACAGGAAACTTCAGTGTGAGGAACGGTTTCATGCTATGCAGCAATGAGGTATGTTCAGTCATTTTTTTCTGGAGAGACTGTGTATTTCAGAAAGGCTGAAATTATACCCAGGAGGGTAAGGGTAAGCAGTAATCCTAGAGCTAAAAGAAGGGCATTACTTAGCTTGCAAATGGGGCCAATTACAAATATGGTTGACACTGAATTGCAAATGTTTGTGAGCAAACGTTTTTTGATTTGGGAGTGCTTTAACGTTTTTGTGGGCAATAACGTTTTGGGCAAGCTTTATTAAGGGCACACATGGCTTAACTTTTGGGTCTCAGAACCCACATGGCTAGTTATAACCGCTCTGGTGTGGTTCTTTAAGGCTGAGGAGCCATTGAGTGAGATGGGTGGGGCCTATTTTCGCGCCTCAGATGCGCAGTTAGTTTTATCAACAAGCAGCAAGCTCTAACTTCTGAGGGCCCTGGTGTATGTTTTTGGTCAAATCGAAGCTCTTACCCCACTTTTTCGATCCCTGAGGCTAAGTAGGGCCACAGCAGGGCTGTAGCAAGGTGCTGAGAGTGTTTTTTCCGGATCTGGGCCTATTTTCGATCCGGTTTGGAAATTAAGGGGTTAATTGTTAAAAAATTTTGTGGTGCAATCTTAACTACCTATATTGTGTCTACATACAAAATTTTGAAAAATGTAGTGCATGTTTAGGCTGTTTTGCAGAACGTGTATACTTTTTTTTCTCTTAAAGGCGCAGTACCGTTTTTTAAGATTGTTATTTTTTTCACTAAATAAAGTGTTTTCATGCTTGTTGGTAGTCATTACTAGCCTGTTCAACATGTCTGACATTGAGGAAAGTCAATATTCAATATGTTTAGAAGCCATTGTGGAACATCCACTTACAATGTGTCCCTCATGCACTGAAAGGTCAATAAATTGTAAAGAACATATTTTAGCTACTAAAAGTATGTCGCAGGATGATTCTCAGTCAGAAGAGAATCAGTTTTTGCCATCTAATTCTCCCCAAGTGTCACAACCGTTAACGCACGCACAAGCGACGCCAAGTACTTCTAGTGCGTCTAATTATTTCACCCTGCAAGATATGGCCGCAGTTATTAATACTACCCTCACAGAGGTTTTATCTAAGCTGTCGGGGTTGCAGGGAAGCGCAGTAGGTCTGGTGTGAGAACAAATGCTGAGCCCTCTGACGCTTTATTAGCCATTTGCGATGTACCCTCACAATGTTCTGAAGTGAGGGATTTGCTGGCTGAGGGAGAGATTTCTGATTCAGGAAATATGTTCCCTCAGACAGATTCAGATATGACGGCTTTTAAATTTAAACTAGAACACCTCCGCTTATTGCACAGGGACGTTTTAGCGACTCTGGATGATTGTGACCCTATTGTAGTTCCAGAGAAATTGTGTAAAATGGACAGATTCCTAGAGGTTCCTGCCTACACTGATGTTTTTCCAGTCCCTAAGAGGATTTCGGAAATTGTTACTAAGGAGTGGGATAGACCAGGTATTCCGTTTGCTCCCCCTCCTACTTTTAAGAAAATGTTTCCCATATCAGACGCCGTACGTGACTCGTGGCAGACGGTCCCTAAGGTGGATGGAGCTATTTCTACCCTGGCTAAGCGTACAACTATACCTATTGATGACAGTTGTGCTTTCAAAGATCCTATGGATAAAAAATTAGAGGGTCTCCTGAAGAAAATATTTGTTCATCAAGGTTTTCTTCTCCAACCTATAGCGTGCATTGTTCCTGTAACTACTGCAGCGTCCTTTTGGTTCGAGGCTCTGGAAGAGGCTCTTCAGGTTGAGACCCCATTAGATGATATTCTGGATAGAATTAGGGCTCTCAAGCTAGCTAATTCTTTAATTACAGAAGCCGCTTTTCAATTGGCTAAATTAGCGGTGAAAAATTCAGGTTTTGCCATTTTAGCGCGTAGAGTGTTATGGCTTAAGTCCTGGTCTGCTGACGTGTCATCAAAAGCTAAGCTTTTAGCCATCCCTTTCAAGGGTAAGACCCTATTCGGGCCTGAACTGAAAGAGATAATTTCAGACATCAATGGAGGGAAAGACCATGCCCTTCCTTAGGATAAGACAAATAAGATGAGGACCAAACAAAATAATTTTCATTCCTTTCGAAACTTCAAAGGTGGTCCCTCTACCTCTTCCCCTGCTGCAAAGCAAGAGGGGAATTTTGCTCAATCCAAGTCAGTCTGGAGACCTAATCAGACTTGGAAGGAACAAGGGTAAACAGGCCAAGAAGCCCGCTGCTGCCACCAAGACAGCATGAAGGGGTAGCCCCCGATCCGGGACTGGATCTAGTAGGGGCAGACTTTCTCTCTTCGCTCAGGCTTGGGCAAGAGACGTTCAGGACTCCTGGGCTTTAGAAATAGTAACCCAGGGGTATCTTCTAGATTTCAAAGATTCTCCCCCAAGGGGGAGATTCCATCTTTCTCAATTGTCTGTAAACCAGACAAAAAGAGAGGCGTTCTTACGCTGTGTAGAAGACCTATATACCATGGGAGTGATCTGCCCAGTTGCGGAAACAGAACAGGGGCAAGGGTTCTACTCCAATCTGTTTGTGGTTCCCAAAAAAGAGGGAACCTTCAGACCAATTTTGGATCTCAAGATCCTAAACAAATTCCTCAGAGTCCCATCCTTCAAGATGGAGACCATTCGGACTATTTTGCCGATGATTCAGGAGGGTCAATATATGACCACCATGGACTTAAAGGATGCGTATCTACACATTCCTATCCACAAAGATCATCACCAGTTCCTCAGGTTCGCCTTTCTGGACAAGCATTACCAGTTTGTGGCTCTTCCCTTCAGGTTGGCCACGGCTCCCAGAATTTTCACAAAGGTGCTAGGGTCCCATCTGGCGGTTCTAAGGCCACGGGGCATAGCGGTTGGCACCTTATCTGGTCGATATCTTAATCCAGGCGTCAACTTACCAACTAGCCAATTCTCACACGGACATCATGTTGGCTTTTCTAAGATCTCATGGGTGGAAGGTGAACGTAAAAAAAAGAGTTCACTTCTCCCTCTCACAAGAGTTCCATTCCTTGGAACTCTGATAGATTTGGTGGACATGAACATTTTTCTGACGGAGGTCAGGAAATCAAAAATTGTATCCATCTGCCGAGCTCTTCATTCCATTCCTCGCCCGTCAGTGGCTCAGTGTATGGAGGTAATCAGCTTAATGGTAGCGGCAATGGACATAGTTCCGTTTGCTCGCTTGCATCTCAGACCACTGCAACTTTGCATTCTCAAACAGTGGAATGGGGATTATGCAGATTTATCTCTTCAGATAAATCTAGACTAAGAGACCAGAGACTCTCTTCTTTGGTGGTTGTCACAGGATCATCTGTCCAAGGGAATGTGTTTCCGCAGACTTGCGTGGGTCATAGTGACGACGGACGCCAGCCTATTGAGCTGGGGTGCAGTCTGGAATTCCCTGAAAGCACAGGGATTGTGGACTCAGGAGGAGGCTCTCCTCCCGATAAATATTCTAGAACTGAGAGCGATATTCAACGCGCTTCAGGCGTGGCCTCAGCTGGCACCGGCCAGATTCATAAGATTCCAGTTGGACAATATCACAACTGTAGCATATATCAATCATCAGGGGGGAACAAAGAGTTCTCTAGCGATGATAGAGGTTACCAAAATAATTCAATGGGCAGAGACTCACTCTTGCCATCTATCAGCAATCTATATCCCAGGAGTGGAGAACTGGGAAGCGGATTTTCTAAGTCGTCAGACTTTTCATCCGGGGGAGTGGGAACTCCATCCGGAGGTGTTTGCACAATTGATTCAGCAATCGGGCACACCAGAATTGGATCTGATGGCGTCTCATCAGAATGCCAAACTTCCTCGATACAGGTCCAGGTCAAGAGATCCTCAGGCAGTACTGATAGATGCTCTAGCAGTACCCTGGTCATTCAACCTGGCTTATGTGTTTCCACCATTTCCTCTCCTTCCTCATTTGATTGCCAGAATCAAACAGGAGAGAGCTTCGGTGATTTTGATAGCACCTGCATGGCCACACAGGACTTGGTATGCAGACCTGGTGGACATGTCATCTCTTTCACCATGGACTCTGCCACTGAGACAGGACCTTCTTATTCAAGGTCCATTCCAGCATCCAAATCTAGTTTCTCTGTGACTGACTGCTTGGAGATTGAACGCTTGATCTTATCCAACCGGGGGTTCTCTGAGTCGGTCATAGATACCTTGATTCAGACTCGAAAGTCTGTCTCCAGGAAAATTTATCATAAGATATGGCGTAAATATCTTTAATGGTGCAAATCCAAAGGCTACTCATGGAGTAAGATCAGGATATCTAGGATTGGAGAAGGGGCTATCAGCTAAATCCTTAAAGGGACAGATATCTGCTTTATCAATTCTACTGCACAAACATCTGGCAGATGTTCCAGACGTTCAGTCGTTCTGTCAGGCTTTAGTTAGAATCAAGCCTGTGTTTAAACCTGTTGCTCCGCCATGGAGTTTGAATTTAGTTCTTAAGGTTCTTCAAGGGGTTCCGTTTGAACCTATGCATTCCATAGATATTAAGCTTCTATCTTGGAAAGTTCTGTTTTTAGTTGCTATCTCTTCGGCTCGAAGAGTTTCTGAACTATCTGCATTGCAATGTGACTCGCCTTATCTTGTTTTTCTTCCTTATCTGGATTCCTTCCTAAGGTTGTTACTAATAAGAATATTAATCAGGAAATTGTTGTTCCTTCTCTGTGTCCTAATCCTTCCTCCAAGAAGGAGCGTCTATTACACAACTTGGACATGGTTCGGGCTTTAAAGTTTTACTTGCAAGTGACCAAAGATTTCCGTCAAACATCTTCTTTGTTTGTTGTCTATTCTGGAAAACATAGGGGTCAAAAAGCTACGGCTACCTCTCTTGCCTTTTGGCTGAAAAGCATCATCCGTTTGGCATACGAGACTGCTGGACAGCAGCCTCCTGAAATAATTACAGCTCACTCTACTAGAGCGGTGGCTTCCACATGGGCTTTTAAAAATTATGCTTCTGTTGAACAGATTTGTAAGGCTGCGACTTGGTCTTCGCTTCATACCTTTTCCAAATTTTCCAAATTTGATACCTTTGCTTCTTCAGAGGCTATTTTTGGGAGAAAAGTTATTCAAGCAGTGGTGCCTTCTGTTTAACCATCTGTCTTGTCCCTCCCGTTCATCCGTGTCCTGTAGCTTTGGTATTGTATCCCACAAGTAAAGGATGAATCCGTGGACTCGTCTTACCTTATAGAAGAAAAGTAAATTTATGCTTACCTGATAAATTAATTTCTTCTATGGTAAGACGAGTCCACGGCCCGCCCTGTCATTTTAAGACAGATTATATTTTTTTTATTTAAACTCAGTCATCTCTGCACCTTGTAGTTTCTCCTTTTTCTTCCTGTACCTTCGGTCGAATGACTGGGGGGTGGAGCTAAGGTAGGAGCTATATAGACAGCTCTGCTGTGGTGCTCTTTGTCACTTCTTGTTAGGAAGGATAATATCCCACAAGTAAAGGATGAATCGTGGACTCGTCTTACCATAGAAGAAATTAATTTATCAGGTAAGCATAAATTTACTTTTTAGGAAATGTATTGAACCCCAGTTAGCTACAAGATACTATGATTGACACTTTGTTAGCTCAGGACCAAATAGGAAGAACGGCGTCTGCATATCTATTAGACAAAATGTTTCATTTGAACTCCTACAGAAATACTCAGACAAGGAGGGTAGACTTTTGGTTTTGGTTGGGCTCTACTATGGTAGTCCACTTACTTTAACTAATGTTTATGCCCCAAATAGGCCCACACCATTTTTTTACAAATCAGTAATTAATACAATATTAGATATTTCCAAGGGCCCAGTCATACTAGGCGGTGATTTCAACTTTACCATGAACCCTACTCTGGATAATTCAACAGGGAAATCATATCTTAGCAATAATATGCTGAAAGCTAACTGCCGCATCGCACGCTATCTCCTTGTTTGACACCTGGAGAATAGCTCATCCCACACAGAAAGATTATACATTCTTCTCTCACCCCAACACTCATACTCTCGACTAGATTATATAATGTGTAATCAGACACCTTTAACTAACTTAGTTCAGTCCAAAATAACAAACACACCTTGGTCTGATCATAGTATGGTCCTTTCTTCTTTACATTGGTCAACTAGGCCTAGAAACTGGAGACTTAATGACTATCTTAACAAATCAAGAAACACTAGAGGAGTTGACCAAGGCATCTGAGGAGTATTTTCTAATTAATAAACCGGAGGACACATCCACTGCGAACAATTGGGAGGCATATAAATGCTACATTAGAGGATACCTGATAAAACATGCTGCTAAATTACGGAAACTAAGATTGGCTCAGTTCACATCTCTGACAAATAATTTAAGTACAGCAGATACTATACACAAGGCAGACCCGACCTCCACTCAAAAACTCCTGAATCTCTCCTTAGCAACAAATACTTGACCCAAAATGCACATTTGAGAGCTCTTACCACTAAAGCCAAATTTTTTGCCGAAAGTAATAAGGCGGGTCGTCTCCTGGCTAGGTCACTTAAAAAACAAAGATACAACTCTTTCATTAGATCCATTTCACATACATCAGGTAGATTAGTTAGTAAAAATGAGGACATTGCGGATACTTTTGTTTCATATTACTCCAAGCTCTATGATCTTAATCCTAATATGTCTCATGACAAACTCAGTAATATAAAGAAGTACCTAAACACTTTAGAAACTCCGAAAATTACAGATGAGGACAGACACTCCCTAGAGTCTCCTATAACGCTCCAAGAAATTGTAACTACTATTAAGGCGCTCCCAAATGGCAAGTCCCCCGGTCCAGATGGTCTAACGGCTAAATTTTACCAATTACTCCAATCCCAATTAGGTCCACCATTACATACGTTATTTACTTCAATAGATAAAGGTGAGGCTCTTACTCAATCCCTCTTAGAAGCCCTCATTACGGTTATCCCGAAGGCTGATAAGGAGGATAACTACAGACCTATTTCGCTACTAAATATTGACATAAAGATTTACGCTAAAATACTTGCAAATCGTATGAACACCATTTTACCAAATATCATACACCCGGATCAGGTGGGATTTGTCAAGGGAAGAGAGTGTAACATATCTCAGCCTAATGTCACTATCCCTTTAAGACTGCCTTTCCTGATTCTGACACTCATGCTGTTTTGGGCAGTATTTACATTCAGCTTGCTTGCCTGATTAATGATTCAAGTACCTGATTCCCTCAGCCTCTTTTTAAGCCTTCTCAGGTCTAATGTGCTTTGCATTAACTTTGAAGTTGTGATCCTGAACAACAGAGGTCTGTGACTGTTTCCTGCATGAATACTACCAACTTATTCAAGCTACAGCCTTTCCTATGCTTAAAATCATCAAATCCCAAGTATCCAAATAATTCAATATTGTTACCTGGACACTGCTACTTAACAAACTCTGAACTCTATTATAAATCAAGTATACGTTTGGTTATCATCACTCTCTAATTATTACAACAGCATCTTACTCAGAACTTTATAACTATTCTCTGCTACAAGTTGTCATAGCTGAAATATCATTCTACAAATATGGTAACATATTCAGAACTCTGCATCTATGTGTTCAGTTAAAAGCTTTCATGTGATTCTCCAATATATGCACAAGCAGTAATTGATGCCTAAAACTTGCAACTTGACTATCACCTGTGCTGCTCTGCTTATTACTGACATACATCTATATATAATATTATGTACTGTGAACCTGTAACAAACCTTAGTTTGCATATATATGCACCATGACAGAGAGGCAAAGGATAATACTATTAGAGTTTTGCATTCTTTACAGGCCTCACATGATAATAAGACCCCTCTCACTCTTCTATCAACTGACGCAGAGAAGGCCTTTGACAGGGTCAACTGGCACTTTATGTGGGAGGCCCTGTCGAAGTTTGGTTTCTCCAAAACCTTCCTTACCAGAATTCAGGCACTATACTCAAGGCCCCAAGCAAGGGTTCTGTAAACGGCACTGTCTCACAATCTTTCCTAATAACAAACGTACTCGCCAGGGCTGCCCGCTATCACCATTATTATTTGCTATAACTATTGAGATCTTAGCCATAAAAATCAGAGAAAACCCAGCTATCCTTGGCATACAATATAAACACATTAAACAAAAATGCCTGTTGTTCGCGGATGATGTGATCCTTACTCTTCAATCTCCCTCTACTACTCTCCCTGCCTTGATACAGACTCTGGAAGCCTATGGACAAGTATCTAACTTTTCCATTAACATGGAGAAATCGGGGATAATGCTACTAAAGACGCCTCCACACGATGTTGATTTTATAAAGTGTAATACTGCATTTAGGATAACTGATAAACTTAGGTATTTAGGTCTAATGATTCCCAACAAAAACCAGGACCTCTACCAAGATAATTACATTAGTCTTCAATGCTCAGTGAAAGCTCTTCTTGAGGGCTGGCATAAACAGGGGCATCTGTCCTGAATAGGAAGGATAAATACTATTAAAATGATGATAATACCAAAGTATCTGTATCTTATCCAGACATTGCCGATGGCCCTGCCTGACTCGTACCTACATACTCAGCAGAGAATGCTTAATTCATTCATTTGGTCTTATAAAAAACCTAGGGTATCTCAAGATACTCTTTACCTGAACAAGGACGATGGGGGACTTAATGTCCTGCACCTCTTGAATTACTATAGGGCTGTTCATTTAGCTAGGGTGATTTCCTGGACCCACTCTTATCCTACTACTCTGTGGGTACAGGTTGAGAGCTCTCTATTGGAGGTTAAATACATGAGAGATATTGCATGGCTTCCTAAAAATCATAGACCGCTCTTAGCATACCAAAACAGCTATGTTAAAGCTACTCTTGACGTGTGGGACTATGTAATTACACACATTAAAGGAATCTCCACCTCAGTTTCCCCCCTAACCCCACTTTTGGACAATCAGATTTTCCTGCAATATACCTCTTTTGCTCATACGAATGTCATGGAACATTTGCACAACCTACCTATTTATGCATTGCTAGATTCTGGTGTGATCAATGATAGAGTATCATTAAATAATGACCTGGGCCCTCCCTTCCACAATTAGTACTCGTACCTACAGATTAGACACGCGCTTAATAATAGCACACACAAACGTAATGTTCTAAGACCATTAACGATATTTGAGCGGATATGCATAAACCCTGAAATCAGGAGAGCTCATCTCTCATTAACGTATAAAATGCTCAAAGGGTCTTTCCCTGCTCAGAGACTTACATACCTAATGAAATGGAATACAGAAATATAAGAGAATGTTAGCGATGATGACTGGAGGCTTTGCTTCAGGGCGTCTCACTCAGCTTCTACTTTAATGCTTATATCTGAAATGAACTATAAAATACTAGCCTATTGGTACTTGACACTGCATCGTCTCAGACATATCTACCCGACCGCTTCACCCACCTGTTGGAGGCGGTGTGGGGGTATAGGTACTATGACCCACATCTGGAGGGAATGTCCACTCATCTCTGACTTCTGGTCACAACTAGAATACAGTATCAACAAGATCTTAGGCTCACATATAACTCTTAGCCCTGGCCTCGCTCTCCTTAACCTTCTTCCACCTCTCCACTGTGCATACCGTACAAAGTTACTTCAATTAATGTTAGTTTGTGCAAAAAGGTTAATACCAAGACTCTGGAAAACCCAAACGATCCCTACACACACACACAGTGGATATCAGAGGTAGAACATATCTTAGTTCTTGAAAAACAGTATTATTACTACTGTATATGGGTAAACGAGACTTTATCACTGACATGCTCTTCATCTGGGAGCAAGGACTTTCTGAAATGGACCGCGGTAACGATAGACCTCCCAGCAATTAACTATCTGACCTTAGTATTAGGACTGACTATTTTACTGTAATGGCTACCCCCTTGGAACAGGTTGAGGATGGACATGTTTTGGTCTATTTTGCGCAGATGGGATCAATATAGAAATTTATATTCCTGGTTTCCCTACCCCTTCCTTTCACTCCCTTCCTCCTTTCTTTTACCACATAAAATTGTTATCAGACAATATATCTTTGAAACTTGCTATTTCTCAAAAAATTTTAAATTTGTTGGGTTGGTTTATAACATCCATTTTACTTTTTTTTTGTCTTTCTATCTGTTTATTATGTTAAACTTGAATATTGGATGTCATGCTGTGAAAATTGTAAACCCAATAAAAATGTATTAAATAAAAAAAAATGTAAAGGGTTTTAATATAACCCAAAAGAGAAGACAAGCTTTCTTAGATTTTAAGTGTAAGGGGGCTGACATTTTGATGATACAAGAGGCGCATTTCAGACCCAATAAAGAGCCCAAATACCTTGATACTAACTTCGATACTCATCACAGTTCCTTTAATAATAGACAGAGAGGAGTTAGTATCATCTTCAAAAAAGGGATTTCATTTGTGTTACATCAGATATATAAAGATAGGGAAGGCAGATACTTAGCTATAAAGGGCTTACTATATGGGAGCCTCGTGACACTTATTAATCTATACGCCCCTAATCAAACCAATGCTAGGTTTTTTTTAAAACTCTATTTAATAGAATATTAGACTTTGCTCAAGGTACGTTAATTTTAGGGGGATTTTAATTTCCCTTTTAATCCCAAATTAGACTCATCTACCTCCACCTCAGTGGTTCCTCAGAACACACTTAGGGCTATTTGGTCTAATTTTGCAAATAACCATATCTACGATTCCTGGAGATACCTTAATCCAGATAAGAGAGATTACTCATTTTTTCACATTCTAATATAATATATTCACGTCTTGATTACATTTCTCCCGACCAGAAAGTTTTACAGTTTGTTAATATATGTATATCAGTCATACCTCTTGGCCAGATCACTCAGCAATAATAATCTCATTAAAATGGCCAACTAAACCTAATACACCCTTCATATGGAGGTTGGATGACTTTTTGTTATCAGATCCAATATTTATACAAAAAGATTCTACATTACTCCAAGAATTTTTCACTATAAATGAATAAATGAAGTGCCTGATGTGTCGATATTTACATTGTGGAAAACACATAAGTGCTATATTAGAGGGGATTTCATAAAGTACAATTTATACTTTAAAAAAAAAAAAAAGAGAAAAATACAACACTTTAACCTTTGATTTATCAAGACTAGATCATTTACATAAACTATACCCTGCGAATAATATTCTAAAACAATTGTCAGATACTAGGCAGTTACTTCAAGATCTACTAAATCAGCTTTTTATTTAAAAAGGACATTTTTTTATGAGAGTAATAAATCTGGTAGACTTCTAGCAAGGGCTCTAAAGAGGAAGAATCTTAAATCCAATGTACATGAAATAAAAAACAGAGATTGGTCAAACCTTTATTGATTATTACACAGATTTATATAATTTACCTGATAACTTTTCCTCTGCAGATTTGATAAAACGTTGCAAGGATTATATCCAAACCGCAGGTTTACCATGCCTTATAACAGACATAAAGGGTTTATTAGATCAGCCAATAACTGTAAAAGAACTAATAGATACTATCAAAAATGTAAAAATTGGGAAAAGTCCTGGCCCAGAAGGCCTAACTGCAAAATATTAAAAAAAATTCCAGGACATACTTATCCCTCACTTATTAACACTCTTTCACAAAGTAGATGCATGTAACCCTTTCCCATCTAATATGCTAGAAGCTAGAATAGCGGTTATCCCAAAACCAGGTAAACCAACAGAGTCTCCAAGTGACTACAGATCAATTTCTTTATTAAACATATATATAAAAATATACGGAAAGATCTTAGCTAACAGAATTAATAACTTTTTACAATATCTTGTCCACTTTAATCAAGTGGTCTTTATTACAGGGAGAGAAGCCCGTGATAATACTAATAAAATATTACAGATATTATAATTTATAAAGAAAGAGGGTTTCCCGGCAGTGGTCCTAGCAATGGATGCTGAAAAAGCTTTTGACTGACTAAATTGACAGTTTTTGCGATTTACACTATGAGGCCTACTTATCAAACCGTCAACTGTGCTGCATTCGCCGGCACAAATAAGCTCGCCTGACATTGCCTAACATCGCGGCCGCGGACCAGAATACGCTCTCCATATGTAACAAAAACAACTGTCAAAAAGCTGCGCACCAAGTACGGGGCGATGAGCAGCGGACTGTTGTTAACTAACAGTCATCGATCTCGCTGCTATACGGCTTTTTCACAGCTTTATTTGCATACTGTCACTAAACACTGCCACTATACTAAACTGTTTAACCCCTATCCCGCCGCTCCCCGACCCCACCGCAACTAAATAAAGTTATTAACCCATATCCCGCCGCTCCCGGAGCCCACCGCCACCTATATTATGTTATTAACCCCTAATCTTCCACCCCCTACACGGCCGCCACCTACATTATGTTATTAACACCTAATCCTCTTCCCCCTACACCGCCGCCACCTACATTATGTTATTAACCCCTATCCCGCCGCTCCCGGAGCCCACACAACTAAATAAAGTTATTAACCCCTAAACCGCCAGCCCCCCCACATCACCATAAACTCTATTAACCCCTAAACCTAACAACCCCCTAACTTTATATTAAATATTAACTCATCCCTATCTTATAATAAATTTAAACTTACCTTTAGAATAAAATGAAACTATATTAAACTAATAATTAATCTACCCTAACTATTATACTAAAATTAAATTAAACTATATTAAACTATTAATTAACCTACCCTAACTGTTATACTAAAATAACATTAAACTATATTAAACTAATAATTAATCTACCCTAACTATTATACTAAAATTAAATTATTTAATAATTAATCTACCCTAACTGTTATACTAAAATTTCAATAAGCTACAAATTAAATTAACTATATTATATATTTAAAAACCTAACCCGAATTCTACAATTAAAAATTACAAAGTTACAAAAAAACTAACAACTAAGTTACAAAAAATAACAAACACTAAGTTACAAAAAAAATAAACACTAAGTTACACAAAATAAAAAAGAAATTATCAAAGATTTAAACTAATTACACCTAATCTAAGAGCCCTATGAAAAAAAAGCCCCTTCCCCAAAATAAAAAACCCCTAACCTACAATAAACTACAAATAGCCCTTAAAAGGGCCTTTTGCGGGGCATTGCCCCAAAGAAATCAGCTCTTTTACCTGTAAATAAAACATACAAATACCCCCCCAACCGTAAAACCCACCACCCCCACAACCAACCCCCCAAATTAAAACCTAACTAAAAAAACCTAAGCTCCCTATTGTCCTGAAAAGGGCATTTGGATGGGCATTGCCCTGAAAATGGCATTTAGCTCTATTGCAGCCCAAACCCTAATCTAAAACCAAAACCCACCCAATAAACCCTTAAAAAATCCTAACACTAACCCCTGAAGATCCACTTACAGTTTTGAAGATGCAACATCTATCCTCCAGGAAGCCGTCAGATGTCTTCATCCAAGTGGCCGAAGTCTTCATCCAAGCCCGCAGAAGTCTTTACCCAGACGGCATCTTCTATCTTCATCCATCCGGCGCGGAGCGGCTCCATCTTCCAGACATTCGACCCGGAGCATCCTCTTCTTACGACGTCTTCTTCCCGAATGAAGGTTCCTTTAAATGACGTCATCCAAGATGGCGTCCCTTAGATTAGAATTAAGGTTGAAAAAATCCTATTGGCTGTTGCAATCAGCCAATAGGATTGAGCTTTCATCCTATTGGCTGATCCAATCAGCCAATAGGATTGCGCTTGCATTCTATTGGCTATTCCAATCAGCCAATAGAATGCAAGCTGATTGTATCAGCCAATAGGATTTTTTCAACCTTAATTCCGATTGGCTGATAGAATTCTATCAGCCAATCGGAATCTAAGGGACGCCATTTAAAGGAACCTTCATTCGGGAAGAAGACGTCATAAGAAGAGGATGCTCCGCGTCGGATGTCTGGAAGATGGAGCCACTCCACGCCGGATGGATGAAGATAGAAGATGCCGTCTGGGTGAAGACTTCTGCGGGCTTGGATGAAGACTTTGGCTGCTTGAATGAAGACTTCCGCCGACTTCTTGGAGGATGGATGTCGCATCTTCAAAACTGTAAGTGGATCTTCAGGGGTTAGTGTTAGGATTTTTTAGGGGTTTATTGGGTGGGTTTTAGTTTTAGATTAGGGTTTGGGCTGCAATAGAGCTAAATGCCTTTTTAAGGGCAATGCCCATCCAAATGCCCTTTTCAGGGCAATGGGGAGCTTAGGTTTTTTAGTTAGGTTTTTATTTGGGAGGTTGGTTGTGTGGGTGGTGGGTTTTACTGTTGGGGGGTATTTGTATTTTTTATTTACAGGTAAAAGAGCTGATTTCTTTGGGGCAATGCCCTGCAAAAGGCCCTTTTAAGGGTTATTTGTAGTTTATTGTAGGTTAGTTTTTTTATTTTATTTTGAGGGGGGCTTTTTTCCATAGGGCTCTTAGACTAGGTGTAATTAGTTTAAATCTTTGATAATTTCTTTTTTATTTTGTGTAACTTACGCCTAGATTTAGAGTTTTGCGTTAGAAGGGGTGCGTTAGCTACGCGTGGTTTTTTCCCCCCGCACCTTTTAAAAAACGCTGGTATTTAGAGTTCTCAGAAGGGCTGCGTTAGGCTCCAAAAGGGAGCGTACAGGCATATTTACCGCCACTGCAACTCTCAATACCAGCGTTGCTTATGGACGCGGCCAGCTTCAAAAACGTGCTCGTGCACGATTCCCCTACGCGGATCCATCCTCTTCTAACAACGTCCTAAGTCCGAATGAAGGTTCCTTTAAATGACGTCATCCAAGATGGCGTCCCTCAAATTCCGATTGGCTGATAGGATTCTATCAGCCAATCAGAATTAAGGTAGGAAAAATCTGATTGGCTGATTGAATCAGCCAATCAGATTCAAGTTCAATCGGAATTCGAGGGACACCATCTTGGATGACATAATTTAAAGGAACCTTCATTCGGACTTAGGACGTCGTTAGAAGAGGATGGATCCGCGTTGGCTGCTTCAAGATGGTCCCGCTCCACGCCGGATGGAAGAAGATAGAAGATGCCGTCTGGATGAAGATGTCTTCCGGTCCGGATGCCCTCTTCTTGCCGGATAGGAGGAAGACTTCGGAGCCTCTTCTGGACCTCTTCTTGCCGGATAGGATGAAGACTTCGGAGCCTCTTCTGAACGGATCGGTGATACCCGGTGTGGTGAAGATAAGGTAGGAAGATCTTCAGGGGCTTAGTGTTAGGTTTTTTAAGGGGGGTTTGGGTTAGATTAGGGGTATGTGGGTGGTGGGTTGTAATGTTGGGGGGGGGTATTGTATGTTTTTTTACAGGCAAAAGAGCTGTTTTCTTTGGGGCAAGCCCCCCAAAAGGCCCTTTTAAGGGCTGGTAAGGTAAAAGAGCTGTAAAATCTTTATTTTAGAATAGGGTAGGGCATTTTTTTATTTTGGGGGGCTTTGTTATTTTTTTAGGGGGCTTAGAGTAGGTGTAATTAGTTTAAAATTCTTGTAATCTTTTTTTATTTTTTGTAATTTAGTGTTTGTTTTTGTAATTTAGTGTTTTTTTTTTTGTAATTTAGTTTAGTTGATTTAATTGTAGATAATTGTAGATAGTTTATTTAATTAATTTATTGATAGTGTAGTGTTAGGTTTAATTGTAACTTAGGTTAGGATTTATTTTACAGGTAATTTTGTAATTATTTTAACTAGGTAACTATTAAATAGTTATTAACTATTTAATAGCTATTGTACCTAGTTAAAATAAATACAAAGTTGTCTGTAAAAAAAATATTAATCCTAAAATAGCTACAATATAATTATTATTTATATTGTAGCTATATTAGGGTTTATTTTACAGGTAAGTATTTAGCTTTAAATAGGATTAATTTATTTAATAAGAATTATTTTATTTCGTTAGAATAAAACTATATTTAACTTAGGGGGGTGTTAGTGTTAGGGTTAGACTTAGCTTTAGGAGTTAATACATTTATTAGAGTAGCGGTGAGGTCCGGTCGGCAGATTAGGGGTTAATACTTGAAGTTAGGTGTTGGCGATGTTAGGGAGGGCAGATTAGGGGTTAATACTATTTATTATATGGTTTTTGAGGCGGGAGTGAGGCGGATTAGGGGTTAATACATTTATTATAGTAGCGGTGAGGTCCGGTCGGCAGATTAGGGGTTAATAATTGTAGGTAGGTAGCGGCGACGTTGGAGGGGGCAGATTAGGGGTTAATAAATATTATGTAGGGGTCGGCGATGTTAGGGGCAGCAGATTAGGGGTACATAGGGATAATGTAGGTTGCGGCGGTGTGCGGTCGGCAGATTAGGGGTTAAAACATTTTATTAGAGTGGCGGCGATGTGGGGGGGGCCTCGGTTTAGGGGTACATAGGTAGTTTATGGGTGTTAGTGTACTTTAGAGCACAGTAGTTAAGAGCTTTATGAAGCGGCGTTAGCCCAGAAAGCTCTTAACTCCTGGCTTTTTTCTGCGGCTGGAGTCTTGTCGTTAGATTTCTAACGCTCACTTCAGCCAAGACTCTAAATACCAGCATTAGAAAGATCCCATTGAAAAGATAGGATACGCAATTGACGTAAGGAGATCTGCGGTATGGAAAAGTCGCGGCTGGAAAGTGAGCGTTAGACCCTTACCTACAAGACTCTAAATACCAGCGGTAGGACAAAACCAGCATTAGGACCCCCTAACGCTGGTTTTGACGGCTAACGCAGAACTCTAAATCTAGGCGTTAGTGTTTATATTTTTTTGTAACTTTCGCCTAGATTACGAGTTTGGCGTTAGGAGGGGTGCGTTAGTTATGTGTACTTTATTTTCTTTGCACACTTTTCTTAACGTCGGTATTACGAGTGTCAAAACAACTTCGTAACGCGTCGCGGTAACACGACTACCACGTTTATTTAAGAAGCGTAATTACGGCAGCATTAAACATTCTCCCATAGAGATCAATGATAAATCAAAGAAGCACACATTTTTCAGCTAACACTCGATCTTGCGAGAAATACGCACTGCTCTGTCATATTACGTATACCACATAATGCACAATAAAAACACAGCTCAAATGTACTAACAATAATCACGCAACATAGCACATACGCATTACACATTCACAATCGGAAAAGAAAAAGAATAAACATGATTTACACTAAACGAGGAATACATAAATACCTTACAATCTTGCAACACAAAACAAAACAACACGAAAAAAGATTTGCACACTCATACACAAACAAAACATTCGCATTCAAGATTGCGGAACATTAGTACAAAGAAACATTTACACCACTTCACAAATACGACACCATCACAAATATGTATTTACATTTACAGATAATTTTTTAGGACAATGTTATGCAAAACGATCACTATGACATCATCACATTATACACATTCCACAAATACTAACTCAATATAAGCATGCGCAAATTCACACAACTAATACACATTGCACACATACTAATTACTAACAAAGCACACCTGAACATACTTTACTTGGCAAACCGGTACATCATTAAACATTTACATAGGGTATATAAGCACGCCACATGCATGGCTTCTTTGACTGTGTTGCTGGAGGATTTTTGGAGATTAGAGAGTTATTGGTATTGTGAGATTTAGTGAGTGAGTTAGTTAGTGGTAGTGTGATAGAGTGAGATAGTTAGTGGTATTGTGAGATTTAGTGAGTGAGTTAGTGGTAGTGTGAGATAGTGAGTTAGTTAGTGGTAGTGTGAGATAGTGAGTTAGTGGTAGTGTGAGATAGTGAGTTAGTTAGTGGTAGTGTGAGATAGTGAGTTAGTGGTAGTGTGAGATATTGAGTTAGTTAGTGGTAGTGTGAGATAGTGAGTTAGTTAGTGGTAGTGTGAGATAGTGAGTTAGTGGTAGTGTGAGATAGTGAGAGAGCTGTAGTGAGCGAGAGTTTGTTTGGGTGAGTGTGTGAGTGGTTTTTCTGAATACTTAACACATTTACACGCAAACACATACACATTCAATACATACATACACTTATCAATAATACTACATACACTCCATAACCCATTCCCTTTCATCCCATACCCCATTCCCTTTCATCCCATACCCCATTCCCTTTAAGCCCATACCCCATTCCCTGTAAGCCCATACCCCATTCCCTGTAAGCCCATACCCATCCCATAGTTAGATTTTGTTTACATATCCTCATTTTAGTCTTTTTCTACATTTTTGTCTGTTTAATTCTCCTTACCCTCTTTTATTTATATCCCTTTCACACTTTGAGCACTTTTTTTTTCTTTCCATTTTTGTTATTTATTTTGACCCCCTTTCATTTGGGCAAATTCACTTTTTGTTTGAGTATGTCGGGAGGTTGGGATAGGGGGCAGATTAGCCCGCAGCTATTAGAGCTCATCAGGCAGGAGTTTAGAGAGGAGATTGTAGAGGAGGTTAGGCAGGAGGTCAGGCAGGGGAGGGGGAGGGTGAGAGGGGGAGGAAGAGGAACAGGACAGGAAGGGGGACAGGAAGGGGGAGAAGAAGGGGGGGAGGAAGCTGTGGGTGGACCCGGCCACTTTGTTCAAGATGAACAAGTGGCTGGGCCCAGTGGCGGCCAGCGTAGAGCTTCACAGTCCGGGAAACAGAGGCTCACATCACAGGGGAAAGCCAAGCTGAATAGGGAGGCAAGATATACTATGGAGGAGAAGGAGGCCCTCATAGAGGCTTATATGGAGAGGGCTAGGAGGCTGCAGGCTCAGAAGGCCACCCCTAGGGAGAAGAGGAAGCTATGGCTGGAGATCAGGGATGCCGTTAATGCAGCGGGGGTCCAGAACAGGGATGTCGAGTCTATAAAGCATCGCTACCGGGACTGCAAAATGGAACTCAAAAGAAAGCTCTCGAGGGAGAATCAATATCTAACAGGGACCGGTGGCGGTCCTGAAATGATCGTGGAATATTCCCAATGGGAGGAAATGTTGCGTTCCAGCATCTCCGAGGTGGCCATAGTCAGTATCGGAGGAGTCGATACCGGGAACCTGCCACTCTCATCTGCCGGTAAGCTCATTTAATAATCTCTTTACCTCAAAAATAAAGAATGTATTTAAGGATATGATTAATGCAATTACGCTTTTTTAGACATTATTATGTAAGCGCATTCACAATTACCTTTGGAAAGTTGCATTTGACGAAAAGCAATCACATTAGTATCTAGTCTACAGATTAGGTGTGCATTTATACAGACTGAAAACAAACGCAAAAACACATTCAGATTGAACATATAGATATCAGAAACACGGTTTGGAAAATGCGGAAATCGTATTGATTGTTGTATTTGAAAGTGTATTAATGAGGCTGCCTTTGTAATTCTATTGTAAGCAAAAGCATTTACATCTTTATTTGGAACTGTGCTAATATCTCGATTTCTTTCTTTTTACAATATACAGAGTCTGAGCCCGGGGAGGAGGCAGCACAGCACCCACAGGCTCCCCCTTCACCAAGGTATGAGAGTGGTGCAGATGACTCGCCACCTCGGGGAGACATGGAAGACATCCCTCTATCCTCATCCTCTGAAGAAGCCCCTGCTGCAGAAGAGATCCCTGCAGCAGCCCCTCCTGCACCAGCAGCCCCTCCTGCACCAGCAGCCCGCCGTGCACCAGCAGCTCGCCGTGCACCAGCAGCTATGCAGGAGGAGATAGCAGAGCTGCAGATATTAAGAGATTTTCTTGAAGAGATGCGTGCCTCCCGGAGGGAACAGACGGAAAGCAGAATCCAGCTGACGGAAGCAATTAATGATATTCGACAAGACCAAAGAGAGCTTTGCCAAGACCAAAGAGAGATCTTGCATACTCTGAAAGATATATTGCAGGTCCTCCGGGAGGCGCATAATGCACCATCTGCTGCCGGACCATCTGCTGCTGGGCCATCTGATCCTGGGCCATCTGCTGCTGGACCATCTGCTCCTGGCCCTCCTCCATCTCATCCTCAATCTCCTCCTCAGCTGGGTGATCCCAGTACTCCTCCTTCACCTCTTCCCCAAACATCTCCGATGAGAACTCGTCGGAGGGGGCAGTTGTCCCTCAAGAGCCTCAGTCTCGTGGGAAGAGGGGAAGGAAGAGGAAGTAAGTTTTTTTAATATATATTTAGTTATTTAATGTGTAATGGATAGGTATGTGATGATGTGGTCTTCTTACACTTGTGGAGCACACTCTGTATATAATCTGCTTCTATGGGACCGGGTCCATGGAGGCAGATTGTTTGCAGAGTGTGTTTTACAAGTGTGTGGAGACCACATCATCACATACCTATCCTTGTTGATTACATTGATTGGTTTCTGTGTTGTGATGTCCAAACTGTTTCCCTAATCTCAAACAAAATGACCATTACAATTATACATTATGGCATTTCACTGTTTTGATGCCAACAACACAGCTTAAAGGGACAGTCATAACATTAATTATTGTTGGTTACAAAGAAAACACTATTACACATTATCAAGTTTTGAAAAACAAGACTTAGAGAAATACATGTTTTACTTCTGTGATTAACCTTGTATCTATGCCTCTGAAAAATTAGCACTTATTTCTCTTCTTTTGACAGACCGGCATTTCAGCCAATCACTGATCAATCCAGGGTAATTATACTGCATGAGCTCAATGTTTTCTATATGAAACACAAAAATAATGCCCTCTAGTGGTCATAATGCATTCAGATTAGATGCACTCTTGAAGCTCTAAGAAATGAGCAGATGAACCTCCTAGGTTTAGCTATCAACTAAGAACACCAAGAGGACTAAGATAAATTGGTGATAAAAGTTTGAGATAATTTGGAGATTAACAATGTGGAAGTCATACATGACACAATACTGAGCATTTACATTAAAGGGACAGTATACACTCATTTTCATAGAACTGCATGCAATAGACACTACTATAAAGAACAAGATGCCCAGATACTGATATAAAAATCCATGATAAAACGGTTTAAAGACTTACTTAGTAACTCTCAGTTTAGCTATGTTGAAAAGTTAGCTGGAAAGCCCATTGCAAGTGGGAAATAAGACACTCCCCACTCCCCCTTCTTTTGCATATGAAAAGACCCTTTACACAAACAGGAGCAAGCTGGAGAAGGTAGCTGATGGTATTCACATCAAACTTTGGGGCTTGGTTAGGAGTCAGAAAATCACAGCAATGGTATTTAAAAATAAGCATAACTATACATTTAAAAAAAAAAATAACAAAAAATTATGGGCTATATAAATAGATCTACAAAACATATATGCTAAGAAAAAATGAGTGTATAATGTCCCTTTAAGAAAAAAAGACCAGGACATAACATCTAGAATAAGTAGGCATCTTATATATTTATCATATGATAAAGGTCAATGCATATTGATTACTTGATTCAAATACAAAAGCGCAACTTTAGGAATTAGATATGTAGAAAATTAAACACAACACAGTAATTATTTATAAAAAGGAAAATATTGTTGACAAACATATTATACAAGATGGAGTATATTCATGGATTTGCACTTGCCTCAAAATATATTATGCATGAAAACATATTGCCTTTATTCGTTTCTTCAACGAGACAGCTATCAAAAGAGATTTTTGTGTTCTTTATCAGCTATAAAAACGGCATCCAATCCAAGAACTCATTTTACAGCTTGGCATGTCAATAAGAAACGTATTTATATTTTATTAACTAGTATGTGTTATCTATGAATGCCACGCTAGATAAAGTAATACTGTGATATATGAAATATAATCCATTGTTGGTAATAAGGATATATTTCATTAGAATCGGAGGATTATTAACTATTTAGCAAGCATTTTATGCTACACGATTATGTACGACATTGCAATTTGAACTTCATTTTCAAATTTAATTTTAATCTTTTGATGAAATGTGTTTAGAGGTAATCTCAAGAGCAGAAAAATGTTGGATCCGGATCGCCCGTAGCTCACTGAAAGTGGATATGACTAGTCTCAAGCAATAGAGACGCTATTGGTTTGGCATGGATAAAATTTGCACGACGGCAATAGATACACAGGCGGCAAGGTATCTCAAATATAAAAAGGTTTATTTGTTAAAAGCAATCACAGCAACGCGTTTCTCTGCAGAATTGCCGTTTCATCAGGCTGTATCAGTAAATACATAATCACACCTTTTATACCTTGCTACACCTGTCTGAATGGGCGGATCTAACATGAAGTTCCTGTCTCTGACAAATCTTTAACTGTTTAGAAGATGTTCACATTTAATTGTAATGGCTATAAGTTAAAAACCTAACATTTCATAGTATTGACTGTAATTAAAAACATGATAAACTATCAAATAAAACATAATATATACAATATAAGGCTATAATCAATATACATTCATTCACAGAATTAATACAACAGCAGTATAAATAAAGAATACAGTGAGATATACATATATCAATTAACATCTAAACCATCATCGGTTCAAATAGTGATCATACTAATTCCTAAAAACATATCATGTCAACTGATGACTATGGTGTGGAAAACTAATCTTTGGAATTATATGAATATGGTAAAGGCGCATCCGAGATCGTGTAAAAACGTCATCCAATCCAAGAACTCATTTTACAGCTTGGCATGTCAATAAGAAACATATTTATATTTTAATAACTAGTATGTGCTATATTGTTATCTATGAATGCCACGCTAGATAAAGTAATACTGTGATATATGAAATATAATCCATTGTTGGTAATAAGGATATATTTCATTAGAATCGGAGGATTATTAACTATTTAGCAAGCATTTTATGCTACACGATTATGTACGACATTGCAATTTGAACTTCATTTTAAAATTTAATTTTAATCTTTTGATGAAATGTGTTTAGAGGTAATCTCAAGAGCAGAAAAATATGATGTTCTAACTGCTGATTGGTGGCTACATATATATATATACCGATTGTCATTGGTTCACCTATGTGTTCATTTAGAAACCAGTAGTGCCCTGCTGCTCCTTAAACAAATGATACAAAGAGACTGAAGCAAATTTAAAAATTTATGGAAAGAAAATTATTTAAAAATCGTATGATACACATAAATGAGAAAATAGATTATTGTGTTTCATGTTCCTTTAAATGAGAAATAATGCTACGAGATACATTATGAAAATCGGGATTGGTTATACATTATATGTTACCTATAGCTATGGTGTCCATCTTTACGCTTTAAAAAGATTTATTTGGAATAAGAATAATGACACATGTATTTATCAGATGTGTCACTTATTCAAGTTGAAATATGGTCAGCCTACCTATAGCAATTGGATCATTAAACAGAAACAATAATAAGAGAAAGATATTAATCAGCTAAAATATGCGCATTACACACAGTGATTTCTTTTGTTAGACTACTACAATAAGATATAAATGAAATTGGAATACATGTGCTGTCAACATTCAAATAATAGTCTGTTTTAAACATATTATGTCTATGTTGATGTAAAAAGGACAAAAATACATTAGAAATGAATATCAATTCCTTAAGAATTGTGGTCAGCATCACTTAAAGGGACATGAAATACAAACAATTAAGTTCAGGATTCACATAGAGGATACTATTTCCATCAAATTCATAAATTACATTGATTATTTCAGTTTAATAATCTTGGGATCATTTGTTAACGATGCATCAATTCACGAATAGTTCAGAAATGAACACATGGATGAGCCAACAACAACCTATATATATATATATATATATATATATATATATATATATATATACAAACAACAATCAACATCTAGAACCTCAGTTCTTTGCTTCTCATGATCTTGCAAAGATAAACCTTTCTGCATTACATTTCTGGACAATTGTATTATATGTCTCAATCATGAAAGACCATTTTTTTGTTTCATGTCCCTTTAAGCATTAACCACCTAAAATATAGATTTTAATAAATGACATGAATAAAGAGGACAAATAATATATTAATGACATTTATTTTATTATGATGTCATAAAACATAAAGAAATAAGATAACGTTACAAAAACTCATATTGATAAATCAGCCCCATTGGAGCCATCTGACAAGGTGAAAGAGTGCATCACAGTCCTTGGAGGGAGTTGACAAGGGCAAACACAGCCCCATTGGAGCCATCTGACAGGGTGAAAGAGTGCTAAAAAAAGAGAGGAGCGCTAAACAAGCTAGGTATAGATGTAAAATAATTATGTAAAATCTGTATGATTAAAATCTGTATGATTAAAAATTTATTACAGGACAAAATAACACAAATTACAATACACTAGACAAGCGGTTATAAATGAGATGCTAGACGTGAAAATAAGTATTCTCCTATGTAAATTAAGTGAGTCTGATCCTACTTAGGATTACACAAAATAGGTGTGCAAGAAATTATTCATAAATAGGTTAGATAACTGCATAGTTAAAGTGCATAATATAAGTGCATTGTGTATGGATTAAAGTGCAGATAAATGCAATAAATAGAACAATGAGTCTAACAATAAGAAGGTAAGCGCTTATTTAGAAAAAATATGAATAAAAGTGGCCACAATAAAAATAATTAAAATTAGAACACACGGAGTTAAAATAAGTCCAAATTGATCATTCACTTCCAAAACAGTTCACATTCAAGGTATCTTTTAGCTTGTAAACAGTGATCACTGGTTTGAGAAAAAACGGTGTATATTAGTACTGCAAATGTTCCGATTAAGTTATTTAAATTGACCCCACTGCTCCTCTTACCGGACCTCCGTTTAGTGATCGTTTTTAGTCTGCTATGCAGCAACAGACCTGTGTGTCTCTGCTCCTGGTAGATTTTCGATACCAGGCTCCAGCGTCTACACAGCGTCTGCACATACAATTCCCGATCACGTGACTGTTCCAACAACCAGGATTGGCTTTCAGTACGGGTATCCTCAAACGGAGTGCTGGGGGGTCTTTGATAAGATGATCCTGTAGTAGAAAATGTTCAGATGGGTAAAGTGCACTATTACCAATGGCATCCACAAGTTGTATCCTTAATTATGCGTTTCGGCGCTCACTCTTGCGCCTTTATCAAAAAAGAGATTCATCACAACCATTTTTTGGCTTCATGTCTCTTTAAGGATTAACCACCTAAAATACAGATTTTAATAAATGACATGAATAAAGAGGACAAATAATATATTAATGACATCTATTTTATTATGATGTCATAAAACATAAAGAAATAACATAACGTTACAAAAACTCATATTGATAAATCAGCCCCATTGGAGCCATCTGACAAGGTGAAAGATTGCATCACAATCCTTGGAGGGAGTTGACAAGGGCAAACACAGCCCCATTGGAGCCATCTGACAAGGTGAAAGAGTGCATCACAGTCCTTGGAGGGAGTTGACAAGGGCAAACACAGCCCCATTTGAGCCATCTGACAAGGTGAAAGAGTGCATCACAGTCCTTGGAGGGAGTTGACAAGGGCAAACACAGCCCCATTGGAGCCATCTGACAAGGTGAAAGAGTGCATCACAGTCCTTGGGGGGAGTTGACAAGGCAAACACAGCCCCATTGGAGCCATCTGACAAGGTGAAAGAATGCATCACAGTCCTTGGAGGGAGTTGACAAGGGCCAACACAGCCCCATTGGATCCATCTGACAAGGTGCCATAGTGCATCACAGTCTTTGAAGGGAGTTGACAAGGGCAAACACAGCCCCATTGGAGCCATCTGACAAGGAAGGTTAAAGAGTGCAGCCATCTGACAAGGAAGGTGAAAGAGTGCATGGAGGGAGTTGACAAGGTCAAACAAATGCCAACACAGCCCCATTGGAGCCATCTGACAAGGTGAAAGAGTGCATCACAGTCCTTGGAGGGAGTTGACAAAGGCCAACACAGCCCCATTGGAGCCATCTGACAAGGTGCCATAGTGCATCACAGTCCTTGGAGGGAGTTGACAAGGGCAAACACAGCCCCATTGGAGCCATCTGACAAGGTGAAAGAGTGCATCACAGTCCTTGGAGGGAGTTGACAAGGGCAAACACAGCCCCATTGGAGCCATCTGACAAGGTGAAATAGTGCATCACAGTCCTTTAAGGGAGTTGACAAGGGCAAACAAAGGCCAACACAGCCCCATTGGAGCCATCTGACAAGGTGAAAGAGTGCATCACAGTCCTTGGAGGGAGTTGACAAGGGCCAACACAGCCGCATTGGAGCTATCTGACAAGGTGCCATAGTGCATCACAGTCCTTGGAGGGAGTTGACAAGGGCAAACATAGCCCCATTGGAGCCATCTGAGAAGGTGAAAGAGTGCATCATAGTCCTTGGAGGAAGTTGTCAAGGGCAAACACAGCCCCATTGGAGCCATCTGACAAGATGAAAGAGTGCATTACAGTCCTTGGAGGGAGTTGACAAGGGCAAACACAGCCCCATTGGAGCCATCTGACAAGGTGAAATAGTGCATCACAGTCCTTGGAGGGAGTTGACAAGGGCAAACATAGCCCCATTGGAGCCATCTGAGAAGGTGAAAGAGTGCATCATAGTCCTTGGAGGAAGTTGTCAAGGGCAAACACAGCCCCATTGGAGCCATCTGACAAGATGAAAGAGTGCATTACAGTCCTTGGAGGGAGTTGACAAGGGCAAACAAAGGCCAACACAGCCCCATTGGAGCCATCTGACAAGGTGAAAGAGTGCATCACAGTCCTTGGAGGGAGTTGACAAGGGCCAACACAGCTGCATTGGAGCTATCTGACAAGGTGCCATAGTGCATCTCAGTCCTTGGAGGGAGTTGACAAGGGCAAACATAGCCCCATTGGAGCCATCTGAGAAGGTGAAAGAGTGCATCATAGTCCTTGGAGGTAGTTGTCAAAGGCAAACACAGCCCCATTGGAGCCATCTGACAAGGTGAAATAGTGCATCACAGTCCTTGGAGGGAGTTGACAAGGGCAAACAAAGGCCAACACAGCCCCATTGGAGCCATCTGACAAAGTGAAAGAGTGCATCATAGTCCTTGGAGGGAGTTGACAAGGGCAAACACAGCACCATTGGAGCCATCTGACAGGGTGCCATAGTGCATCGCAGTCCTTGGAGGGAGTTGACAAGGGCAAACACAACCCCATTGGAGCCATCTGACAAGGTGAAAGAGTGCATCACAGTCCTAGGAGGGAGTTGACAAGGGCAAAAAAAGGCAAACACAGCCCCACTGGAGCCATCTGACAAGGTGAAAGAGTGCATCACAGTCCTTGGAGGGAGTTGACAAGGGCAAACAAAGACCAACACAGCCCCATTAGAGCCATCTGACAAGGTGAAAGAGTGCAACAGGCACAACAACAAAATAAAAAAAAGGCCAAATGGCAACAAATAACAAACATAGAACAACATGTGGATGGAGGAGTTAGTAGTGCTCCCTCGGCCATCTCTGGATCCTCCACTTATGGGGCATCAGCTTCACCCTCATCGTCCTGTGTATTTCCAGCTGCGTCTTCACGCCTTGTGCGTTCTATAAACAAGCTAAGAAGACGCAGCTGGAGATGCACAATGTCATGGATCCTTCCCAGCAACTGAGTGTGACCCAGCATGGTCTGCTCTATGTGGGCTAGAGCCTCTAGCAATAACCATGCTGAGTCACAACCTAAACATACATTTTTTTTAGCAATAATTACAGAGCATAATAAAAAGAGAGCAAAGAGACATTGTAATAATTACACAAAAAATCATTATAATTAAATATGCTAGATATAAGATTGACACATTAAATATGTTCTTCAGAGATAAACCACTAAAGATATTAAGTCAAATCAAAACCTTATCAATCTTGAAAAAAATATTTCTTTGGTTTATGACACACTGTGAAAATGACAGTGATACCAACTCAAAAATATTGGCATATATACATAATAGATATCCAACATCTAGTCAATATCATTTAGATATTAGAAAATGTGGATGTTGATTTAACAAAATGAAGATCGGAAACATTTACATTAATCAAATAAACAAGATTTTTTATAAAAAAACATTTTCTATTCAAATTCAATGTATGTATAATTATATCAGTATAATGTCCCTTTAAGAAAGTATGTTCTAATGTGGATTTGTAATGATACTTACATCGGTGGCTGGGAAGGACAATCCGATACCCAGGACAATGAAGGTGGGGAGTGTGGTAGAAGTCTTGAGGGGGAGGGATGGGGAGAGGTGGGGTATTGTGCTGCCACTCCGGGGGAGCCTGCACAGCTGGGGAGTCAGGGGCCTGGTGAGTTGGTGGCTGTGCAGGTGGGGGAGCTTGACGGGTGGTAAAATGGGTAGAGCGTCGAGGGGGGCAAGGACTCTTTTTTTTAGAGGGACAGAACAGAAGTTGGAAGGTCCGGGAGTGGGTTCTGGCTGGGTAGGGGCGGTTGTGGGTTCTGGCTGGGTAGGGGGGGGGGGGGGTTTCTGGCTGGGTAGGGGTGGGAGTGGTTTCTGGCTGGGGAGGGGCAGGAGTGGGTTCTGGCTGGGGAGGGGCAGGAGGTTGATGCCCATAAGTGGAAGGTCCATCTGAAATATAGAACAAAAATATATATACATATATGATATGGAAATATATTATTATCTTGCAAGAAATCAGGAATCAACATTATTTAAAGTCAGTATTCTTGTTCTCCGAAAATATTTAGACAAAGTCACAATAATGTTTTAAGCTATGTTTTAAGTTATTGATTGACAAAATATAATTAAGAAGATGTAATTGATCCTTTAAACTCTGAATGTTCATTTTTATTTTTCATGTAACATTTAATAAATACATTACAAATCATATTTTTCAAAGTCAACATTATGTGCTAATATTTATGATTTGATAATATATTTATCTTTTGGACAATATTTTTGCATGCATGTATGCATTTGAGATAGAGATGCAATAGAGTTCTTTAAGACACATGCCCATGTGTTTTGTTTTTGAAAATACAACAATTGAATAATATGGGAGTGTGCAATATGATCAAATTTAAATAGCCACTACACATAGCCTTTGAAACCAGGTAAACCCTGATTTACATATCTAGTTTAGTGATTGCCTTTGTAATCTTAAATTGACTAATTTGAAGCTTGATGCTTCAAACAATTACTATTCTGAATATATACACAGTAGATACTACCGTTCATATTAAATATTCAGAATATAATCTTCTATATCTGATCTTAAATTAAATTTTTTATTGTAATCTCTTTTACATTAGGATTAAATGTATGTATGTCATCCCAATATTAACACATTCTGAAATGCATGCTTTATTTCTGAGGAATATTAATGTTTGTTTGATTGAAATGGACAGTCTACACATAACGTTTTGGAAAAAACCTTTACATATCATACATCATGAAATTAAATGCATTAATTTCAATATGATTATGTTTGATGTGGTTTTGAAGTGCTAAACAATGATGACATAATGATATGGCCTGCATCTATGCACTCAGATGAAAAGAAATGACTGTCTGTACAATCAGAAGATGCTTACTGTGGGTTTGCATGGAATATGCACGGAATATGCATGTGACATTATGATGTCTGTCATTATTTACAAATCATACATAAATTTAATTAAAAATTAAAAACACATGTTCATGCTGCATGATATATAAAGGGGGGGGGCAAGAGGGTATTTAAAAAATAATGGAATAAGATATTTTAAATGGACAAAGCTGTAGACTTTAGTTTTTGTCAAGAGTATGATTTGTAAACAATAATACATTAGATACATGTTCTATATATTTGACATACCATCAGACTCCAAGGGAGCCACTTCCTCCTCCATCTCACATGTTGTTCCAGCAATAACTGTAAAACATAATATGTTGTGTACATGTTAAAATCAAATATTATAAGATATGTTATTGGCGCTCAAGGACACACATCAATGTTGCATTAAAGAGAGAAAGTTAGGAATTAATTACATCATTTTGATGGAGCATGCAAATGAACTAAGATTTGTAATTATCGATGAGTAGAAATTTGATTTTAGTGTCTGTATTTTGAAAACATTCCCAAAAGCTGAGTACATGGAACATTTAAGAGTTCTCATGTGTGTATCACTTGATGATTGTTGTCTAAATATATACTAAATATAAAGATGTGCTAGCCATGTTCTGAAGCACAAAGGTGTAGACTAAGAAGCTTTGAGATCTTAATCTTAAAATAAAAAAAGAATATATATATCATCAGAGGAGTATATTATCTTTTTAATTCAAATGGAACGCTTCATCAGAATCATGTTCAGAATAGTTATGATAAATACACCTTTAATGACATATGAATGAGTCAATGGACTTACCAGAAGCCTGTAAAGGCAGGTCACTATTGGTGCTGGATCCCTCTGGGCTCGTCACAATAACTAGTTCTATTAATGATATTAAAATGTATTAGTGAACACAGTTTGGACATCACTAAATCACATTAGTCTAAAATATTCAAAATAATATACTTCGAAATTTGAAGATTAGAGCACTAATATGAACAATAAATTTATGAGTTCATCAAGGTGATTGTAAAGAAAATTATGTCTTTCACATATGTTGGATTTCTTACTATATTAGACAGCCAATTCTTCTCATATGAATCAATGGCATATATAAATATAACTATTAATCCCTGTTTTAAAAATAATACACACACACACACACAACACTTTGAATAACAACTGGTTAAAAATAGAACCGAATTCATGTGGCACATAGATCCATTTGTGCAATGTACAGTAATCTGTTTTAGGACACAACACATATTGATCACAATGCAAAACGTATTTCAAAAGATATTTGTAAAACTATGTCATCATGGTGCTGTTAGAATATGCTTATATATATAAAGGTAGTCCAAGAGTGAAAGATGTGATTTAGATATCAATATTGATTCATCAAAACAGTGTAAGGATTAATGAAGATATTCTTTATTAAAGGGACACTAAACACAAGTTTTTTACCTCGTGATTCAGATAGAGCATGCAATTTTAAGCAACTTTCCAATTAACTCCTTTTATCAATTTGTCCTTTTTCTATTGCTTTCTTTCTTTGACAAATAAGGCAGCTAAGCTATTTTTGGGTTCAGAACAATGGAAAGCACTTGTTTATAGGTGGGTGAATGTATCCATCAATCAGCAAGAACAACACAGGTTTTTCACCAAAAATGGGCCGTCATCTAAACTTACATTCTTTCATTTCAAATAAAGATACCAAAAGAATGAAGACAATTTGATTATAGGAGTAAATGAGAAAGTTTATTAATATTGCATGCTCTATCTGAATGACAAAATACATATTTTGTGTTGTGTCCCTTTAATATTAAATCTTAAAATATCTTTATTTGACAATGTCACTGTTAATGTCTAGTCCATATGTTGCTGTAATGAATGGGATGGAGCATGCAATTACAATCAAATATATAATTTCAGGATATCATCAAGAATCTTTAATTATCCTTCTCTCTTAAAGGACATGAAACTCCAAATGTGTAATTGTATTAATTTCCATTATTCAAATCCAGCCTGTGATTCTAAAAAGCTTTCAAATATACTTATTTCTTCTATTTTGCTTTACTGTCTTTTTTTAAAGTAGCAACTATGCTCTACTGTTATCGGAAGACGTGTTGAACCAATGAAAATAGGCAATTTTGTGCATCAACCAATCAGCAGGTTGCTCCCAGTAATGCATTGCTGCTCCTGAGCCTACCTAGATATGCTTTTCAAATAAGGATAACAATAAACTGAAGCAATTTAGATAATATCATTAAATTAGAAAGAAAAAAAAACACATGTTGTGTCTAAATCCTAAAAGTAAAATGTTGGTTTTCATGTCCCTTTATTGATAAGACAAAAATATCAAAGCATATGAGATGCATATTTCTTTAATATGCACATATGTAAAAATGTGTTAGTGTTGTCTAAATGTAGCAAAAAAATGTCAAGCACTACCCAGGGGCAGAATAAAAAATGGCCATGACCCTAAGATTACATTAAAATGAAGATATCAAGAATAGAAGGAATATTTTAAAATACTCATAAATTGAAATTTGGATTACAATAGAATCCCAACTCTGATTCGTGATTCTTATTTTAAAATAACAAGAAAAGAGAATTAGAGTATCCATATTAATATAGATCAATGTGAATGGATTATGTAATGTTATGTAAAAGTTTGTAGGAGAAAGGTAAATTAAAATGAGACATACCACACAGTGACGAACCTGGGCTCGAGGTTCCAGCACCAACATCCATATTTGTATGGATATCATTAATACAAATCAGGCCATGGACACAAAAAAAAAAACAGGTGTTTTTTTTTCTAATTGACAAACTAAAATTATATTTGTATTCACGTGAGTTCATTGTTTCCTAAATTAATTTATAAACAAAGAGATCATCTATTCTTATTTTCAATCTTTTATGTTGTTGACTGTCGCTTTAAGTCATTTTGTGTATTCTTGCATTGTCATCAATTGATAGACATTGTTCAATTTTTATTTAGATCTTGCTAGCATAGCTTTTATAATGTTGAAGATTGTAAATAAGGATACTGTATTCTTCACATATATACTAATTCACGTATACATTTGACCAACATGTCTAAAGTTAGGCCACTGTTACAGCAAACACATGTTCACGTGTGTGCGTAATTCTATCTTTCGTGATCATTGCGCAATGATTCAAAGCGGAATTGCGCATCCGTGATTTCACCAACATGTCTAAAGTTAGGCCACTGTTACAGCAAACACATGTTCACGTGTGTGCGCAATTCTATCTTTCGTGATCATTGCGCAATGATTCAAAGCAGAATTGCGCATCCGTGATTCAGAATTGATTTGGATATAGTAGTGTGATGAGTATCATTTCTAAAGATTTCAAATATATATCCAATTGGGTGTATTAAGAGATTCCAATCGTATATTTGTTAATATTGAATGATAACAATAAAAATTTAGAACTGTGGTATGATTCGATAGTCAATGTATGAAATGGCGGATGATAAGGATTTCACGGATGCGCAATTTCATTTTTGCTCTGTGACGCATATTCTGGAGAGCGCAAGAAACATCAATCCTATTTCATGTGTGACAAATCTAAATTCAGATATCTAAACATCATATGTAGCGTGTGTTGTTAGATAGGTTGAATATATGACTATATACACATTGCTTAAATATATACTCAAATATTAATATATTATATGAAGTCTGATATTTACCTGGTTTAGCCTCCAGGGGCGCGATCCGATATAGATCGCAGTTTGCGGCGCAAGCGAGGGAACCGGCGTCGCCCGCAGTTTCAGCTCGCAACTCGAGCTATCCTATATAAGTCGCCGTCAAATGCTAACGTGCCGTAAGTCTGACAAACCAGCGATGTCCAGAAATCTGCGCAAGTACAAATTTCTGGCATCGCCAGTGACTTGCGGCACGTTAGAAACTGCCGGCGCCTATAAAACCTGACTAAAGTCTAAAACACCCGCACTGTCTAACACGCCTCCCTAACATAGCCCGACAAGTCTAACCCTCTATCCGCTATCCCCCCTCACTATCCTAACAATAAAAAAGCTATTAACCCCTAAACCGCCGCTCCCGTACCCCGCCGCAACCTAATAAAGTTATTAACCCCTAAACCGTCGCTCCCGTACCCCGCCGCCAGCTATATTATATCTATAACCCCCTAAAGTGAGCCCCTAACACCGCCGCCATCTATATTAAAATTATTAACCCCTAATGTAAGCCCCTTACACCGCCGCCATCTCTATTAAAATGATTAACCCCTAATTTAATCTACCTACCCCGCCGCCAGCTATATTATCTATATTAACCCTAAGTATATTATAGTTAATATAGGTATTACATTATATATATTAACTATATTAACCCTAATTATATTAGGGTTAATATAGTTAATATAGTTACTATAGTATTTATATTAACTATATTAACTCTATCTAACCCTAACACCCCTAACTAAATTTATATTAAATTAATCTAATTCATTTATAAACTAAAATGTTCCTATTTAAATCTAAATACTTACCTATAAAATAAACCCTAAGATAGCTACAATATAATTAATAATTACATTGTAGCTATGTTAGGGTTAATATTTATTTTACAGGTAAATTGTTAATTATTTTAACTAGGTATAATAGCTATTAAATAGTTATTAACTATTTAATATCTACCTAGTTAAAATAATTACCCAATTACCTGTAAAATAAATCCTAACCTAAGTTACAAATACACCTACACTATCAATAAATTAAATAAACTACAAACATCTATCTAAAAATACAATTAAATTAACTAAACTAAATTACAAAAAAAAACAAACACTAAATTACAAAAAATAAAAAAAGATTACAAGATTTTTAAGCTAATTACACCTATTCTAAGCCCCCTAATAAAATAATAAACCCCCAAAATAAAAAAAATTCCCTGCCCTATTCTAAATTAAACAAATTTCAAAGCTCTTTTACCTTACCAGCCCTTAAAAGGGCCTTTTGTGGGGCATGCCCCAAAGAATTCAGCTCTTTTGCATACAAATACAATACCCCCCCCCATTACAACCCACCACCCACATACCCCTATTCTAAAACCACCCAAACCCCCCTTAAAAAAGCCTAACACTACCCCCCTGAAGATCTCCCTACCTTGTCTTCACCACACCGGGCCGAACTCCTGATCCGATCCGGGCGATGTCTTCCTCCAAGCGGCAAAGAAGAATTCTTCCTCCGGCGATGTCTTCCTCCAATCGGCAAAGAAGAATTCTTCCTCCGGCGACGTCTTCCTCCAAGCGGCAGCAAAGTCTTCATTCTTCCGGCGGCATCTTCAATCTTCTTTCTTCGCTCCGCCGCCGCGGAGCATCCATCCCGGCCGACTACTGAACTACGAATGAGGTACCTTTAAATGACGTCATCCAAGATGGCGTCCGCCGAATTCCGATTGGCTGATAGGATTCTATCAGCCAATCGGAATTAAGTTAAAAAAATCTGATTGGCTGATTGAATCAGCCAATCAGATTGAGCTCGCATTCTATTGGCTGTTCCGATCAGCCAATAGAATGCGAGCTCAATCTGATTGGCTGATTGGATCAGCCAATCGGATTGAACTTAATAATATTAATATAGCTGGCGGCGGTATAGGGGGATTAGATTAGGGGTTAATAATTTTTATATAGGTGGCGGCGGTGTAAGGGGTCAGATTAGGGGATAGATAAGGTAGATGACAGCGGTGTAAGGGGTTCTAATTAGGGGATAGATAAGGTAGATGGCGGCGGTTTTAGGGGCTCACAGTAGGGGGTTAGTTTATGTAGATGGCGGCGGGGTCCGGGAGCGGCGGTTTAGGGGTTAAAAACTTTATTAGGGATTTCGGGGGGGGGGGGATCGCGGTTGACAGGTAGATAGACATTGCGCATGAGTTAGGTGTTAGGTTTATTTTAGAAGATCGCGGTTGACAGGGAGATAGACATTGCGCATGCGTTAGGTGTTAGGTTTATTTTAGCAGCCAGTTTAGGGAGTTACGGGGCTCCAATAGTCAGCGTAAGGCTTCTTACGGCTGCTTTTTGTGGCGAGGTGAAAATGGAGTAAGTCCTTACGCTGCATATTGGATACCAAACTGCGCTGGTTTGGTATACCTGCCTATAGCCCAAAAAACTACGGGCGACGGCAGAAATATACGCGCGTAACTTCTAGGTTACGCCGTATATGTGATACCAAACCCGCGCAAATATTGGCGTCGCCGACTTTTGCGGGCGACGATTTTTATCGGATCGACCCCCAGATTTTCTTCTCCCATGTCACCGGTTGGAGAAGCAGCTGCACTGACTTTCCGATCCAGCAGCTGGGAGGGAAGAAGAAGTTGAGGAGCGAGCGGATCTAAATCTTTTGGGTACCCGGAGATTGAGGAGGGCCAGTAAAGTCACCTCATAAGGTTGCAGGTACAGTTTCCATGGGGGTGGATCCTGCTTTCCATCCCTCCGATGGGCTTTTACCCACTCCTTTATGAGGGTGACTTTATTGCTTAGCCGCAAACTTAAATCCCCACACCTATGAATGATTTGATCCGTGGTCCTCTGGATGCCACACACCAAATTAACATCATTGGTGATAGACGACCAGAGGGCCTTCCTAATACTCTGCTTCGTCGACTTCTTCTTGTTCCCAAACAGCTGCGGATAGAAGTCCTCGACGGTGTTGACCAGTGCTGCACTCTCCAACCATGTGAACCTGGGAGACGTCATGCCTGCTAGGTTTTCGGATATATTATATATATAAATTATATATATACTGTACGCCAGCAGGCATTAGAGAACTGACAAAAATGGCAACGTGTAATGGACTTTTATATGGTGAAGTAAACATGATATGCACCATGGGACATAGTATCTGTACATCTGATTAGATAACATTTTGTAATTTTGTTATCATGTCTGTGAGACCATACTAACTCAAGTTATGTTTGTGTGAAGAACTCTGATTGGCCGTTCCTTAATGTTTCATATCTTAGTAACTTCCATACACATACCTCTGGGGGGTGCTGTTACTACAATTTTCATGTAGACGTAATTCATGGGACTGTTATGCGGATATGTGTGACGCAGATTAAATATACGTGATCCGTTAAATATTGATATATTAAGTTTACATTTGATCTCTATTTGATTTTTTAGTAAATATAATCCAGTCCCATTAGTAAATGTTTTACACATTTCGATGTTTAATATCGATCAGGTTATTTAATATAAATTATTTATTTTGGAAAATAGTAAACATTGAGGCCTAGATTTGGAGTTCGGCGGTAAAAGGGCTGTTAACGCTCCGCGGGTTTTTTTCTGGCCGCACCATAAATTTAACTCTGGTATCGAGAGTTCAAACAAATGCTGCGTTAGGCTCCAAAAAAGGAGCGTAGAGCATATTTACCGCAAATGCAACTCTCGATACCAGAGTTGCTTACGGACGCGGCCGGCATCAAAAACGTGCTCGTGCACGATTCTCCCATAGGAAACAATGGGGCAGTTTGAGCTGAAAAAAAAACCTAACACCTGCAAAAAAGCAGCGTTCAGCTCTTAACGCAGCCCCATTGTTTCCTATGGGGAAACACTTCCTACGTCTGCACCTAACACTCTAACATGTACCCCGAGTCTAAACACCCCTAACCTTACACTTATTAACCCCTAATCTGCCGCCCCCGCTATCGCTGACCCCTGCATTACACTTTTAACCCCTAATCTGCCGCTCCGTAAACCGCCGCCACCTACGTTATCCCTATGTACCCCTAATCTGCTGCCCTAACATCGCCGACCCCTATGTTATATTTATTAACCCCTAATCTGCCCCCCACAACGTCGCCGACACCTGCCTACACTTATTAACCCCTAATCTGCCGAGCGGACCTGAGCGCTACTATAATAAAGTTATTAACCCCTAATCCGCCTCACTAACCCTATCATAAATAGTATTAACCCCTAATCTGCCCTCCCTAACATCGCCGACACCTAACTTCAATTATTAACCCCTAATCTGCCGACCGGAGCTCACCGCTATTCTAATAAATGTATTAACCCCTAAAGCTAAGTCTAACCCTAACACTAACACCCCCCTAAGTTAAATATAATTTTTATCTAACGAAATAAATTAACTCTTATTAAATAAATGATTCCTATTTAAAGCTAAATACTTACCTGTAAAATAAATCCTAATATAGCTACAATATAAATTATAATTATATTATAGCTATTTTAGGATTAATATTTATTTTACAGGCAACTTTGTAATTATTTTAACCAGGTACAATAGCTATTAAATAGTTAAGAACTATTTAATAGTTACCTAGTTAAAATAATAACAAATTTACCTGTAAAATAAATCCTAACCTAAGATATAATTAAACCTAACACTACCCTATCAATAAAATAATTAAATAAACTACCTACAATTACCTACAATTAACCTAACACTACACTATCAATAAATTAATTAAACACAATTGCTACAAATAAATACAATTAAATAAACTATCTAAAGTACAAAAAATAAAAAGAACTAAGTTACAGAAAATAATAAAATATTTACAAACATAAGAAAAATATTACAACAATTTTAAACTAATTACACCTACTCTAAGCCCCCTAATAAAATAACAAAGCCCCCCAAAAGAAAAAATTCCCTACCCTATTCTAAAATACAAATATTACAAGCTCTTTTACCTTACCAGCCCTGAACAGGGCCCTTTGCGGGGCATGCCCCAAGAATTTCAGCTCTTTTGCCTGTAAAAAAAAACATACAATACCCCCCCCCCAACATTACAACCCACCACCCACATACCCCTAATCTAACCCAAACCCCCCTTAAATAAACCTAACACTACCCCCCTGATGATCTTCCTACCTTGTCTTCACCATGCCAGGTTCACCGATCCGTCCTGGCTCCAAGATCTTCATCCAACCCAAGCGGGGGCTAGACATCCACTGAAGAAGTCCAGAAGAGGGTCCAAAGTCTTCCTCCTATCCGGCAAGAAGAGGACATCCGGACCGGCAAACATCTTCTCCAAGCGGCATCTTCTATCTTCTTCCATCCGATGACGACCGGCTCCATCTTGAAGACCTCCAGCGCGGATCCATCCTCTTCTTCCGACGACTAGACGACGAATGACGGTTCCTTTAAGGGACGTCATCCAAGATGGCGTCCCTCGAATTCCGATTGGCTGATAGGATTCTATCAGCCAATCGGAATTAAGGTAGGAATTTTCTGATTGGCTGATGGAATCAGCCAATCAGAATATAGTTCAATCCGATTGGCTGATCCAATCAGCCAATCAGATTGAGCTCGCATTCTATTGGCTGTTCCGATCAGCCAATAGAATGCGAGCTCAATCTGATTGGCTGATTGGATCAGCCAATCGGATTGAACTATATTCTGATTGGCTGATTCCATCAGCCAATCAGAAAATTCCTACCTTAATTCCGATTGGCTGATAGAATCCTATCAGCCAATCGGAATTCGAGGGACGCCATCTTGGATGACGTCCCTTAAAGGAACCGTCATTCGTCGTCTAGTCGTCGGAAGAAGAGGATGGATCCGCGCTGGAGGTCTTCAAGATGGAGCCGGTCGTCATCGGATGGAAGAAGATAGAAGATGCCGCTTGGAGAAGATGTTTGCCGGTCCGGATGTCCTCTTCTTGCCGGATAGGAGGAAGACTTTGGAGCACCGGATTATGGATCGCCAACCCCCGCTTGGGTTGGATGAAGATCTTGGAGCCAGGACGGATCGGTGAACCTGGTATGGTGAAGACAAGGTAGGAAGATCTTCAGGGGCTTAGTGTTAGGTTTATTTAAGGGGGGTTTGGGTTAGATTAGGGGTATGTGGGTGGTGGGTTGTAATGTTGGGGGGGGGGTATTGTATGTTTTTTTTTACAGGCAAAAGAGCTGAAATTCTTGGGGCATGCCCCGCAAAGGGCCCTGTTCAGGGCTGGTAAGGTAAAAGAGCTTGTAATATTTGTATTTTAGAATAGGGTAGGGAATTTTTTATTTTGGGGGGCTTTGTTATTTTATTAGGGGGCTTAGAGTAGGTGTAATTAGTTTAAAATTGTTGTAATATTTTTCTTATGTTTGTAAATATTTTATTATTTTCTGTAACTTAGTTCTTTTTTATTTTTTGTACTTTAGATAGTTTATTTAATTGTATTTATTTGTAGCAATTGTGTTTAATTAATTTATTGATAGTGTAGTGTTAGGTTAATTGTAGGTAATTGTAGGTAGTTTATTTAATTATTTTATTGATAGGGTAGTGTTAGGTTTAATTATATCTTAGGTTAGGATTTATTTTACAGGTAAATTTGTTATTATTTTAACTAGGTAACTATTAAATAGTTCTTAACTATTTAATAGCTATTGTACCTGGTTAAAATAATTACAAAGTTGCCTGTAAAATAAATATTAATCCTAAAATAGCTATAATATAATTATAATTTATATTGTAGCTATATTAGGATGTATTTTACAGGTAAGTATTTAGCTTTAAATAGGAATTATTTATTTAATAAGAGTTAATTTATTTCGTTAGATAAAAATTATATTTAACTTAGGGGGGTGTTAGTGTTAGGGTTAGACTTAGCTTTAGGGGTTAATACATTTATTAGAATAGCGGTGAGCTCCGGTCGGCAGATTAGGGGTTAATAATTGAAGGTAGGTGTCGGCGATGTTAGGGAGGGCAGATTAGGGGTTAATACTATTTATGATAGGGTTAGTGAGGCGGATTAGGGGTTAATAACTTTATTATAGTAGCGCTCAGGTCCGCTCGGCAGATTAGGGGTTAATAAGTGTAGGTAGGTGTCGGCGACGTTGAGGGGGGCAGATTAGGGGTTAATAAATATAACATAGGGGTCGGCGATGTTAGGGGTAGCAGATTAGGGGTACATAGGGATAACGTAGGTGGCGGCGATTTGCGGTCGGAAGATTAGGGGTTAATTATTTTAAGTAGCTTGCGGTGACGTTGTGGGGGGCAAGTTAGGGGTTAATAGATATAATACAGGGGTCGGCGGTGTTAGGGGCAGCAGATTAGGGGTACATAAGTATAACGTAGGTGGCGGTCGGCAGATTAGGGGTTAAAAATTTTAATCGAGTGGCGGCGATGTGGGGGGACCTCGGTTTAGGGGTACATAGGTAGTTTATGGGTGTTAGTGTACTTTAGGGTACAGTAGTTAAGAGCTTTATAAACCGGCGTTAGCCAGAAAGCTCTTAACTCCTGCTATTTTCAGGCGGCTGGAATCTTGTCGTTAGAGCTCTAACGCTCACTGCAGAAACGACTCTAAATACCGGCGTTAGGAAGATCCCATTGAAAAGATAGGCTACGCAAATGGCGTAGGGGGATCTGCGGTATGGAAAAGTCGCGGCTGAAAAGTGAGCGTTAGACCCTTTAATCACTGACTCCAAATACCAGCGGGCGGCCAAAACCAGCGTTAGGAGCCTCTAACGCTGGTTTTGACGGCTACCGCCGAACTCTAAATCTAGGCCTGAATGTATTTATTGTTTATTAAAGAAATATTGTGACTTATTGTGTAGTATTGACATTGCTCTATTAAATGTATTTATAATGCACGTTGATTGTGTGCTAGTGCGTGGCATTATACTAGTATTTTTAAAGATGCGAATCTCGTGTTGCCAGATACGTTTCCCACGCTATATTTCGGAAATGCGTAATTTGTATTTATAATGGACGGAACTTGGATAATCTGTTTATAAATGGTAAAATACACGTTTGTTCATTATTAGTAAATAAACCTCGAGCTTGTATTTGTATGAACTGCTCACATATGTTATTGGGCAACAGCGTCTTTATTTTTAAAGGGACATTAGACCCAAATATTTTGTTTCATGATCCGGAGAGAGAATACAGTTTTAAAAATTAAAATGTAACTCGATCTATTTATATTATTCTTTAGATATCCTTTACAGAAGAAATAGCAATGCACATGATTGAGTCAATCAAAAAAAGGCATCTCTGTGCATCCACCAATCTTCAGCTACTGAGCATATCTAGATATGGTTGTAAAGGAAAGTATATCAAAATAATGAAGGAAATTCAATTATATGAATGTTTAAAAATATATTTTATTTTGGAATTCTGAAAGAAACGCTTTTGAATTACTGTCCCTTTAATGAGCTAATATGCAATCTTTAAATTTATCTAAATACATCTGTCAAAACATTGTAAATATACATTGTTGCCCACCCACAAATAATTAAATATTTCCCAGTAATGCTTTGCTGATCCTAAACATATGCATCCCCATTTCTCAAAATTAGGAGAACATGAGAATAAAGCATATTTGTATTACTTTCTGTATTGTTTGCCCCACTGTGAATGAAATATCTTCCAATGGCTGTATTTATACAGCTTTAACTTAAAGGGACATTAAACTATATGTTCTTTCCTGATTTAGATGGATAATACAATGTTTAAAAATCATCTAATTTAGTTTGATTATCTCATTAGCTTTTATCTCTTGATATTCTTTCCTGAAAAGCATATCTAGATAGGCTCTGTTGCTGCTGATTGGTGGCTGCACATTAATGCCTTGTGTCATTGTCTAACCCATGTGCATTGCTATTTCTTTAACAAAAGATATCTAAAGAATGAATCTAATTAGATAATAGAAGTAAATTTAAATGTTGTTTTAAAAGAATTGTATTATCTCTTGGAATTATGAAATAAAATGATGTTTTGAATGTCCCTTTAAGGACAAAACCATTAGGTATATGTGGCGTTAACATTGTAGAAATAAACTAAACTAAAGGGGAATGGAAACACCTATAGATATGTGATATCTATCCAACAGGTAAAGAGTATAATTGAGAGAAATTATCTTTTGATATATCTATAGTTAACTGACCTTTCAAATAACTCCACTAGAGCTGAAAAGTAATCAATATGGCATACAATAACTAGCTTGGTATAAATGTGAAATTAACTTACAATTTATTTAAAGATAATTTCTAACATATTACCTTAAAAATAATTAAAGCCGAATAACCTAAGAATGTAAGAATGTTTTTGGATACCTAAGAAAGATTATAGATATTAGAATGTAAATCTAACATTAAACTACACTGTCAATTTAATGTAAGTTAAACACTTTAATTTCTTAAAAGTGAAATGAACAATGTTGTTATGCATAATTTATACTACATACATACTATCCTCGTCATAAAAATGTTATGATTTTAACATCTATAAATCACACAATAAAAGCATAGATGGATGTATTTAACTGAAATTTAAATTTTGTAAGATACTTGACTTGACATTATCTGAATAAGCTGTGTTGATATTTTTCATTCAATTAAACAAAATTAGTATATTTGATATCAGGCATGTGCTTGTAAAATAGATGACTTTAACAGTCATGGGACTAATATTTTGTTTACATGTCAGAATATTAGATGGATATATTTCTTCTTATCTTACTGTGATAGAGATATGTCTCAAATATGTCTTTTAAAGAATGAAATAGATAGTATGAAAATAAATTTATTTACAAAAAAAACAGATTTAGGGAATTCATCACAGATGAAACTCTGAAAACAAAAGAAAAGAAATATTAAAAACATTAGTCATTTAGGTTATTTAATGAACACATGTCTTAACATATTCCTTAAATCTAATAATTATAAAATCATCTTGTGTCTATGCTCTAACATGTATTTTTTGTCTTGATATTAAAAACAGGTTCAGACTTGAAATCTATATCTATCCATAATTAGAAATTAATCCCATAATATTGTCTAATCAATAGTTGAATTACACATTAGCATTTAAAATTAGACAAAATAATAAATATCACATTTTGATAATATTTTTAAATTTGATTGTATGAGGAACATAATTGAATGTAATATTTCATGTCCCTTCAAATAATATACCTAAATATCAACAATAAAATGTATCCCTTTGTCTGATTGGTCAGAATCTGAGTCCTCTCTCGCACAAAGTAGGGGTAATGTATCTAAAATGAACATATTCTAATATAGGACATGTATATATTCCTAATTCTTTGAACATTCTTCCTCCTATGATGCTTAAATAGCATGCATTGTGCAAACTAACCTGCATGTATGGTCTTTGAAAGGCAATTCTCTTCAAAATATCAGTTTATCTTCATTTGGTGTCCTATTCATAATTTTCAATATAGAGGATTGTGAAATACCATCTTAAAAACAAATATACAAATTAAACCTAAGTGTCTCCAATAGGATGCATCCCCAGTCTTGTTCCATAGAATTGTTGCCACTTACCATGTGAACGTGTCTTTGTATGGTTTTCAAAGTCAGCACAGTTGAAAGACAATGCCACAGACATGATCACTTTAGTATTCTTCACTTTCAGTCTGGGATTCTTCACTTTCACTCTGGGATTCTTCACTTTCAGTCTTGAATTCTTCACTTTCAGTCTTTAGATGAAGTCATCTCCCTAATGGAAGAAAAAGTGTAAATCAAATCATTAATAAAAGTGTGTGACTTAGTTCTGCATCCCTCCCCATTTTTGAAACTATTTAGATCACTAGCTTACTAAGCGTGTGTAGGATCTTGTGTTATGCTCTATCAATCAAGTGTGAAGTTGAGTCATACATTGTGCAGACCTAACCTCTGATGTATAACTTTGAATATGACTTGGAAGCATATAGCATTGCTAGAGTATCCCTTTCTGACTATCCAAAAATCTAGTAATGTGTAAACTAAATACTACATTTTAAAATGTATGCCATATGATGGCTGATTGTGTAAAATTCCCGCCAGCCACAGTCCATACATTGTTTATACTTACCATCTGATGTTGGTGGCAAAGTCATTACAGGACCCAATGCCAGAATCATCTGATGTATAAATTATCTATGATAATAATAATATTAAATTATATTTTTTTAGAATCATTTTTGAACAATCCTAACATGTTTGCACAATTCTCTACTTCTCATTTCCCTAAAATTCACACATATTTGCAATGCACCTATATAACTTCTAGTATTTACCGTCTGAAGTGGCGGTTGATGATGTTTGCTCTGACATTGAGCCCCTCGTCCCGGAATGGCCCCTCTAGAACAGGGTCGTCCTCCTCATCTTGGAGGAGGTCTTGGGGTGCCTGGACGGCCTGCAGCATCCCAGCCCGCTGAGCAATGTTATGCAGGACGCTGCAGGCTATAATGAACTTCACCACCTTACTAGGGCTGTATTGGAGGGCTCCTCCAGACCTGTCTAGGCATAGTAACCGCATTTTGAGGAGCCCAAACATCCTCTCCACTACAGCCCTAATCCGCTTGTGCGCCCGATTATAGCGCTCCTGGGCCTCGTCCGTGGGGTTACACAACGGCTTAATGAGCCAAGGCCGGTTCATGTAACCTGAATCACCTATAAATAATGAGCATAACAAAATGTCAAATATTAAAAATATAGTTCAAATTATTATATTAAAATACAATTCATTTGTGTACACGAAAATCCCCTAAAATATACATTTGCTGAAAGACAATTAGATGGTTGAAGCGCATCCTAGAGCTGCCCATTTAAGCTAGGACATGCTACATATGCGTATTTCTCATAAACGAGACATTTGCTAAAAGAGAAAGAAATGGTTAAATTGCATCCTAGAGCTGCCCATTTAAGCTAAGACATGCTACATATCTGTTTGGAGCTAAAACTAGACATTTGCGGAAAGAGACAATTAAATGGTTAAAGCGCATTTTAGAGCTGCCCATTTAAGCTAGGACATGCTACATATGCGTATTTCGCATAAACAAGACATTTGCTAAAAGAGAAAGAAATGGTTTCCGGATTGAAAACTTCCGGAGGCCAGGACGTGTATGCAACTTAGCATCTTGGTCATGCCAGGGATTGCAGTCCGCATACGTCTACGTGGCTCCATATGAGGTTTAAGAACATCGTAAAGGCTAATGAGCTGTTCGCGATTGAGCCTATACTTGTCATAAACCTCGAAGTCGCTCATGTTATCCAAGGTTGGCCTCACCCTGTGAACAGGAGGACGTCTAACCAGACGAGCCCTACATCTCTCTTGGAGACGCTGAGTCCGTCTGATTCTATTGAACACTACTCGTGCAACAGCACCAGCAGCAACTAACTGTGGATCATCCATATTTGCCAAGCTAAGCAGCACAAAGCCAAACAGCAGAGCAAACACACAAGGAGTAACAAGGTATGCAAAAACACAAAAGCGATTTGATGCAATGTCGATCACAAGGGACGCTTTGGTCATGTTGTTTGGGGGATTTATAGTGCAATATGTCCGATGGTAGCGGGTTCGTAATGATTGCTGATTGCATCCACTTGATTGTATGTGAGCGGCGCGAATGCTTTCAAAGTTGGCGTTTTTTTTAGGTGTTTGCTGAAATTTGGTTTCCCCCCAATGAATCGTAATGTGAAAGTGTAAAATATAAAATATACAGTGCATCTTTGTAATGTTTGTTCATATGCGTAATAAATACTTATTAAACGCGATCTTATAGTAAAAAGCACACGTCCACGCTAACATGAATGAAAGTGCATACTTGTGTATAATGTGCATAGACATGGCATAGAATCAGATAGATCAATGTTGCTGACATCTGTAATCTTCTATATATAAGTGATTGGCAAAATGTCAATATTTTACGAGTCCCATTGAAATCTCAATAATAATTAAGATCTTCCGGCTGACATCTGTAGTATTGTATATATAAGTGATTTGCGAGATGTCAATATTGTACACGTCCCATTGAAATCGCTATAATAATGAAGATCTTCCAAACTCTCGTTTATGTATATTTAATATTGTAGTATTGAGTGAGAAACTTCTGAAAGGGGCGGTACAGTCCCAAAGCTTTAATCTGTATGGTTGAAGCTTAGAATGACGTCATCATATTAGCAACCTGCCTGTCTAGTTTGCAAATAATCATTCTGTTGTTGTATTTTACAACATTCTTATTGTGTGCTGATTCAAATATAAATGTGTGCTTTGATGTTGTGTGATGCGTGTTATGTACATCTACGTATGTATGGTGATTCTCTCCCACATATGCTGACTTATATAAAGCAGTATAGCATTGTTGTTCCTTCCCAAAAAGTGACAGCTCTAATATTTTCTAATGATCTGTTCTTATTGTATGTAATTCCTAATGGTATATTATGAGTGAATCGTGATGTTAAAGGGACACTAAATTCATATTTTATGTTTCGTGATTCCGAGAGAGAATCCAATGTTAAGCAACCTTTCAATGTAGTTGTATGATGTAAATGTGTTCATTGTTTATATGTGTTTTTTGGCCAGAATATCAATGCACATGTATGAGTCAATGACAAAAGGCATGTATGTGCATCCATGTGTTGAGCCTATGTAGAAGATATGCTGTTCATCCAAGCATATGAGTTGAATAAATGAAATGTTATAATAGAGGTAAATGAGACGTGTTTACAATTGTCTACTGTTTGTGAATAATGAAATGTAAAAATTATTTTTCTGTCCGTTTAAATATGATGTAATTTTTCAAACCGATTTCGTATTGGTGATGGTGATTTGTAGTTGATGTAATGTAATTTCCTTTAAGATTTTGATGTTGTAGTGATGTTCACACAAGTAAAAGCCATAACTCCATAGGGAAATAGTAATTACTTGATCTATTTGTCATAGCGGGACTAATGCAAGAAAGAATGAGTTAGTTCCACAATTGTAACGCTGGTATTACGAGTTTTCAAGTCTACGCATTTAGCGTGTGTTAGGTAAATCTGCCTGTCGCGTGCACGAGCACGTCTTCCCCATAGAAGTCAATGGAGGAGAAAAATTTGTTGAGAAATAAAATCCAACACTTGTTTTGAGCGTAAAGTCATGTTCTTGTGTGAAAAAGTAGCTAAATCGTGTTTATTTCCTAATAAAAATCTGTTTTGTGTAGGTAATGTGCTATATATTGTTTGTATGTATTGATTAGTGTATGTATCTGATAATATTTGTAGTTAGATGTAGCTAAATGAGTGTATGTTCCCGTCTGTCTATGTAAGTCAATGTAAAATGGATTTGTGTGGCTTTTCTTTCAAACACCCGAGATCTCGTAACTTTGATCCGTTCTATTTTGACATGAAAATGTAAAATCTAAAAAATAAATATTTCTCTTGTAAGGTGTATCCAGTCCACGGATCATCCATTACTTGTGGGATATTCTCATTCCCAACAGGAAGTTGCAAGAGGACACCCACAGCAGAGCTGTAATATAGCTCCTCCCCTAACTGTCATACCCAGTCATTCTCTTGCAAGTCTCAACAAGCTAGGTCGTTGTAGGAGAGAGTGGTTAAATATAGTTAGTTTATTTTCTTCAATCAAAAGTTTGTTATTTTTAAATAGTACCGGTGTTGTGCTATTTTATCTCAGGCAGTAAATAGAAGAAGAATCTGCCTGAGGTTTCTATGATCTTAGCAGGTTGTAACTAAGATCCATTGCTATTCTCACATATGTCTGAGGGGATTACACAGATGAGGTAACTTCAGCGAGAGAATGGCGTGCAGTTTATTCTGCTATCAGGTATGTGCAGTTATAATTTTTTCTAGAGATGGAAAACATTAGAAAATGCTGCTGATACCGGATTAATGTAAGTTAAGCCTGAATACAGTGATTTAATAACGACTGGTATCATGCTTACTCCCAGGGGTAATACCCTTATGATATTGCAATATAAAACGTTTGCTGGCATGTTTAATCGTTTTCATATATGCTTTGGTGATAAAACTTTATTGGGGCCTAGTTTTTTCCACATGGCTGGCTTAAATTTTGACTAGAAACAATTTCCACTGTTGTAGTATAAAAGTTACAGTTGGTGCAGTTAAAATTACAAACTGTGACATCCAGCTTCCCTCAAAGGCCCTCTGAATGCTATAGGACATCTCTAAAGGGCCCAAAGGCTTTTCAAAGTCGTTTATTGGGGAAGGTAGGGCCACAGCTTGCTGTGGCAGTTGGTTGTGACTGTTAAAAAATGTCTATTTCGTTTTTTTTATCCGTTTTTTGAACTAAGGGGTTAATCATCCATTTGCAAGTTGGTGCAATGCTCTGTTAGCCTATTATACACACTGTAAAAATTTCGTTTGATTTACTGCATTTTTTCACTGTTTTTCAAATTCTGACAAAATTTGTTTCTCTTAAAGGTACAGTACCATTTTTTATATTTGCTTGTTAACTTGATTTAAAGTGTTTTCCAAGCTTGCTAGTCTCATTGCTATTCTGTATAAACATGTCTGACATAGAAGAAACTCCTTGTTTATCATGTTTAAAAGCCATGGTGGAACCCCCTCTTAGAATGTGTACCAAATGTACTGATTTCATTTTATGCAATAAAGATCATTTTCTGTCTTTAAAAAATGTATCACCAGAGGAATATGACGAGGGGGAAGTTATGCCGACTAACTTTCCCCACGTGTCAGACCCTTTGACTTCCGCTTAAGGGACTCACGCTCAAATGGCGCCAAGTACATCTAGGGCGCCCATAGCGTTTACTTTACAAGACATGGCGGCAGTCATGGATAATACACTGTCAGCGGTATTAGCCAGACTACCTGAACTTAGAGGTAAGCGAGATAGCTCTGGGGTGAGACAAAATGCAGAGCATACTGACGCTTTAAGAACCATGTCTGATACTGCCTCACAATATGCAGAAGCTGAGGAAAGAGAGCTTCAGTCAGTGGGTGATGTTAATGACTCAGGAAAGATACCTGATTCTAATATTTCTACATTTAAATTTAAGCTTGAACAACTCCGCGTGTTGCTTAGGGAGGTTTTAGCTGCTCTGAATGACTGTGATACCATTGCAGTGCCAGAGAAATTGTGTAGACTGGATAAATACTTTGCAGTGCTGGTGTGTACTGATGTTTTTCCAAATACCTAAAAGGTTTACAGAAATTATTAATAAGGAATGGGATAGACCAGGTGTGCCGTTCTCTTCCCCTCCTATTTTTAGAAAAATGTTTCCAATAGACGCCACCATACGGGACTTATGGCAGTCAGTCCCTAAGGTGGAGGGAGCAGTTTCTACTCTAGTAAAGCGTACTACTATCCCTGTCGAGGACAGTTGTGCTTTTTTTTTTTTTTTTTTTTAGATCCAATGGATAAAAAATTAGAGGTTACCTTAAGAAAATATTTATTCAACAAGGTTTTATCCTACAGCCCCCTTGCATGCATTGCCCCTGTCACTGCTGCTGCGGCGTACTGGTTTGAGTCTCTGGAAGAGGCTTTACAGGTAGCGACTCCATTGGATGACATACTTGGCAAACTTAGAGCACTTAAGCTAGCCAATTCTTTTATTCTGATGCCATTGTTCATTTGACTAAACTAACGGCTAAGAATTCTGGTTTTGCTATACAGGCGCGCAGAGCGCTATGGCTTAGATCATGGTCAGCTGACGTGACTTCAAAATCTAAGCTACTTAACATTCCCTTCAAGGGGCAGACCCTATTCGGGCCTGGTTGAAGGAGATTATTGCTGATATCACTGGAGGAAAAGGTCATGCCCTTCCTCAGGACAGGTCCAAATCTAGGGCCAAACAGTCTAATTTTCGTGCCTTTCAAAACTTCAAGGAAGGTGCGGCATCAACTTCCTCTAATGCTAAACAAGAGGGAACTTTTGCTCAATCCAAGACGGTCTGGAGACCAAACCTGACCTGGAAAAAAGGTAGGCAGGTAAAAAAGCCTGCTGCTGCCTCTAAGACAGCATGAAGGAACGGCCCCCTATCCGGGAACGGATCTAGTAGGGGGCAGACTTTCACTTTTTGCCCAGGCGTGGGCAAGTGATGTTCAGGATCCCTGGACGTTGGAAATTATATCCCAGGGATATCTTCTGGACTTCAAAGCTTCCCCCCCAAAAGGGAGATTTCACCTTTCACAATTATATGTAAACCAGATAAAGAGAGAGGCATTCTTACACTGTGTACGAGACCTCCTAGTTATGGGAGTGATCCATCCAGTTCCAAAGGAGGAACAGGAACAGGGTTTTTACTCAAATCTGTTTGTGGTTCCCAAAAAAGAGGGAACCTTCAGACCAATTTTGGATCTAAAGATCTTAAACAAATTCCTCAAAGTTCCATCATTCAAGATGGAAACTATTCGTACCATCCTACCTATGATCCAGGAGGGTCAATATATGACTACAGTGGATCTAAAGGATGCTTATCTTCACATTCCGATACACAAAGATCATCATCGGTTTCTCAGGTTTGCCTTTCAAGACAGGCATTACCAGTTGTAGCTCTTCCCTTGGGATTAGCTACAGCCCCAAGAATCTTTACAAAGGTTCTAGGGTCGCTTATGGCGGTCCTAAGGCCGCGGGGCATAGCAGTAGACCCTTATTTAGACGACATCCTGATACAGGCGTCAAACTTCCAAATTGCCAAGTCTCATACGGACGTAGTACTGGCATTTCTGTGGTCGCATGGGTGGAAAGTGAACGAGGAAAAGAGTTCTCTATCCCCACTCACAAGAGTTTCCTTTCTAGGGACTCTGATAGATTCTGTAGAAATGAAAATTCACCTGACGGAGTCCAGGTTATCAAAGCTTCTAAATTCCTGCCGGGTTCTTCATTCCATTCCGCGCCCTTCGGTGGTTCAGTGTATGGAAGTAATCGGCTTAATGGTAGCGGCAATGAACATAGTGCCGTTTGCACGCTTACATCTCAGACCGCTGCAACTATGCATGCTCAGTCAGTGGAACGGGGATTACACAGATTTGTCCCCTCAACTGAATCTGGACCAAGAGACCAGGGATTCTCTTCTCTGGTGGCTATCTCGGGTCCATCTGTCCAAAGGTATGACCTTTCGCAGGCCAGATTGGACAATTGTTACGACAGATGCCAGCCTTCTAGGTTGGGGTGCAGTCTGGAATTCCCTGAAGGCTCAGGGATCGTGGACTCAGGAGGAGTCTCTCCTTCCATTAAATATTCTGGAACTAAGAGCTATATTCAAGGCTCTTCAGGCTTGGCCTCAGTTAGCAACTCTGAGGTACATCAGATTTCAGTCGGACAACATCACGACTGTAGCTTACATCAACCATCAAGGGGGAACGAGAAGTTCCCTAGAGATGTTAGAAGTTTCAAAAATAATTCGCTGGGCAGAGATTCACTCTTGCCACCTATCAGCTATCCATATCCCAGGTGTAGAGCACTGGGAGGCGGATTTTCTAAGTCGTCAGACTTTTCATCCGGGAGAGTGGGAACTCCATCCGGAGGTATTTGCACAACTGATTCATCGTTGGGGCAAACCAGAACTGGATCTCATGGCGTCTCGCCAGAACGCCAAGCTTCCGTGTTACGGATCCAGGTCCAGGGATCCCAAGGCGACACTGATGCTCTAGCAGCGCCCTGGTCTTTCAACCTGGCTTATGTGTTTCCGCCGTTTCCTATGCTCCCTCGACTGATTGCCAAGATCAAGCAGGAGAGAGCATCAGTGATTCTGATAGCACCTGCGTGGCCACGCAGGACCTGGTATGCAGATCTAGTGGACATGTCATCCTTTCCACCATGGTCTCTGCCTCTGAAACAGGACCTTCTACTTCAGGGTCCTTTCAACCATCCAAATCTAATTTCTCTGAGGCTGACTGCCTGGAGATTGAACGCTTGATTTTATCAAAGCGTGGCTTCTCCGAGTCAGTTATTGATACCTTAAGACAGGTACGAAAGCCTGTCACCAGGAAAATTTACCATAAGGTATGGCGTAGATATCTTTATTGGTGTGAATCCAAGGGTTACTCATGGAGTAAGGTCAGGATTTCTAGGATATTATCTTTTCTCCAAGAAGGTTTGGAAAAAGGATTGTCAGCTAATTAAGCGTCTGGCAGATGTTCCAGACGTTCAGGCATTTTGTCAGGCTTTAGTTAGAATCAAGCCTGTGTTTAAACCTGTTGCTCCACCATGGAGCTTAAACTTGGTTCTTAAGGTTCTTCAAGGAGTTCCGTTTGAACCTCTTCATTCCATAGATCAAGCTTTTATCTTGGAAAGTTCTTTTTTTGGTAGCTATTTCCTCGGCTCGTAGAGTCTGAGCTATCTGCCTTACAATGTGATTCTCCTTATCTGATTTTTCATACGGATAAGGTAGTCCTGCGTACCAAACCTGGGTTCATACATAAGGTGGTATCTAACAAGAATATCAATCAAGAGATTGTTGTTCCATCCTTGTGTTACACAATCTGGACGTGGTCCGTGCTTTAAAGTTTTACTTACAAGCTACTAAAGATTTTCATCAAACATCTGCTTTGTTTGTTGTCTACTCTGGACAGAGGAGAGGTCAAAAGGCTTCGGCAACCTCTTTTTCTTTTTGACTAAGAAGCTTAATCCGCTTAGCCTATGAGACTGCTGGACAGCAGCCTCCTGAAAGGATTACAGCTCATTCCACTAGAGCTGTGGCTTCCACTTGGGCCTTTAAAAATGAGGCTTCTTTTGATCAGATTTGCAAGGCGAAGACTTGGTCTTCGCTTCATATTTTTTAAAAATTTTACAAATTTGATACTTTTGCTTCTTCAGAGGCTGTATTTGGGAGAGAGGTTTTACGGGCAGTGGTTCCTTCCATTTAAGTTCATGCCTTGTCCCTCCCTTCATCCATGTACTTTAGCTTTGGTATTGGTATCCCACAAGTAATGGATGATCCGTGGACTGGATACACCTTACAAGAGAAAACACAATTTATGCTTACCTGATAAATTTATTTCTCTTGTGGTGTATCCAGTCCACGGCCCGCCCTGTCATTTTAAGGCAGGTAATTTTTAAATTTAAACTACAGTAACCACTGCACCCTATGGTTCCTCCTTTCTCGGCTTGTTTTCGGTCGAATGACTGGCTATGACAGTTAGGGGAGGAGCTATATTACAGCTCTGCTGTGGGTGTCCTCTTGCAACTTCCTGTTGGGAATGAGAATATCCCACAAGTAATGGATGATCCGTGGACTGGATATACCACAAGAGAAATAAATTTATCAGGTAAGCATAAATTGTGTTTTTGCGTAGTGTTTGTATGAATGTAAGTGTAATTTGTGTAATGTTTTTGAAGTGATGTTTTTGTTTGCGGTATATGATTAACTACTGGGTCTGGGTTTACGTTATTGATTTGAGCGGAGATGGTTATTTTTGTAGCGTTACATAAACTCGTAATAGCAGCAGTAGTGAAAAAGCAGCGTTAGGACCTGCTAACGCGGCTTTTTCAGCTTACTGCAAAACTCATAATCTAGCCGTATTTATTTTTTCAAAATTAGCGACAGTTACATTGTAACAGTGATATTTGTCAGGAAACTTTTTCACAAACTTTAGGTTTCTCACTGAAATTATTTACAAACAGCTTGTGCAATTATGGGACAAATGGTTGTAAATGCTTCTCTGGGATCCCCTATTTTCAGAAATAGCAGCCATATATGGCTTTGGCATTGCTTTTTGGTAATTAGAAGGCTGCTAAATGCCGCTGCGCACCACATGTGTATTATGCCCAGCAGTAAAGGGGTTAATTAGGTAGCTTGTAGGGTTAATTTTAGCTTTAGTGTAGAGATCGGCCTCCCACCTGACACATCACACCCCCTGATCCCTCTCAAACAACTCTCTCCCCCCCCCCCCTTACAATTGTCACCCCCATCTTAAGTCTGCCAGTACTAAAATAAAAGGCTTTTTTTTTTTTTTTTAAATATATATATCATTTCTGCAGTGTAGGTTCCCCCCTAACCCCCCAACCTCCACGATCCCCCAAACAGCTCTCTTAACCTCCCCCCCTCTTCCTATTTGCGACCATCTTAGGTACTGGCAGCTGTCTGCCAGTACCCACTTCACACTAAAATTGTGCTGTTTTATTATTTTCAGATAGCGCATGTCATTTTAAAAATCTTTCTAATTTGCTTTTATCATCAAATTTGCTTTGTTCTTTTGTTATTTTTAGTTGAAAGCTAAACTTAGGTAGGCTCATATGCTAATTTCTAAGCCCTTGAAGGCTGTCTCTGCATTTAGCAGTTTTTCACAGCTAGAGGGCGTTAGTTCATGTGTTTCATAAAGATAACATTGTGCTCATGCACGTGAAGTTATTTAAGAGTCAGCACTAATTGCCTGAAATGCAAGTCTGTCAAAAGATGTGAGATAAGTTGGCAGTCAGCAGAAGCTTAGATACAAGGTAATTACACATGTAAAAAGTATATTTCTATAACAGTGTTGGTTATGCAAAACTGGGGTATGGTAAATAAAGGTATTATCTATCTTTTTAAACAATAACATTTTTGGTGTTTACTATCCCTTTAAGAGATATAGGGTAGTGAAATAATGTCTAATGCTTATATGATTCCATCTTTAGAGCGAATGGTATGAAAGGGAGAAGTGTTTGAATTTTTTCCTTCAATAGAATACTAATAGTAGGAACGAAGTTTCAGTCATCAGACTCCTTGAGAAAGGCTGAAGTCCCGAAATGCATGTCGGAGTCTATGTGACGTCATCACCTAAGGCTGCATATATGCTGGATGGTGGGCTACATTCATGACACCAATAACTACAGTGGTCTACAGTCGAAAATGGCACAAGAAATAAGAGATGGCTTGTGACAAAAGCAAACCACAAGTATTTAACTGCATTGAATTGCATTGTGTGTATAAAAACACAGAACATATTGTATGGAGGCGGTTGTTTGCTGAATGACCATTTATTCTTCATATGGTGTGCTGTGATTATAAGTGAGTGCTACCGAGAGAAAGAGTCACTGGAGGGTGGTTAACCGCCAGGATAAATTAAACAGTCCAGAGAACTTTACAGTTTTTCTGAGATTATTTGATACTGCAACCGTGTTCTTAAAGTGAATGTAAATTTTGATGCTAAAGTGCCAGGTTTTTAAAACTTCAATCAAAAACAGGGGCACTTTAATTCATCAAAATTTACATTTCACTCCTGTTGTGAAAAAAAACTTACCTTTTAATCTTCACAGTAGCTCTAGCTTCCTCTGGTCTCACAAGCCATTTCTGATGTCAGAAATGATTGATAGGTCATCCTCCAATCACAGCTTCCCCCCCGGGGGAATCAGTGTCTGATTCAACGTTGTGATTGGAGGAAGCCGGATGCCTCATTTTAGACCCAGGAAGAGGCTATGAAACGGGTGGAGGAAGCTGGAGCTGCTGTGAAGATTAAAAGGTAAGTTTTTTTTCACAACAGTGAAATGTAAATTTTGATGAATTAAAGTGCCCCTGTTTTTAATCAAATTTTTTAAAACCGGGCACTTTAGTATCAAAATTTACATTCACTTTAAGACCGTATGTACAATTGAAAGAGGCAGAAAATAAAAACCAGAGATTTTAGCAAGAACAGATGCATGTTTTATAAGTGGAGTTACTTTATTACAGAAGTAACCTCATTTAAGGAGATGTGTGTTAAGTAAACTCCAATCCGGCCTTGCCGATGACTGTTTTTGCCCCTTGGGACGCCTTGAGTCTCTATTTTTTATGATTTTTTATGCAGTATGAATGGAGTATGACAGTTTCAGTGAATGGTTTGGGCCCCTGTAATTATTATATTGATTACAGAATGGCTATTTTTGCACCTGGATTTGATTTATAGAATTGTTTGCATACTATTTAAGGTGTTGGGTTGATTTATTCTATTATGCTATGTCTATGAGCACATGAGCGGCGCTTTTTCCTGTGCACCAAATTAAAAGGCTTAAACAATACTTTTCATTGCAAGTAGTGCTGTCACATTTGAGTATTATATAAATTAAACTGTAATTTGTAACAAAAAACACTTAGATGTAATAGAGGTCAAGAAATACTTCTGCAGTTTGCATTCACCTTATAACCGGTATTGAGATAATTTGCTCTATGGAGAAGGGTCAGTTAAAGGGACAGGAAAGAAGCAAGGAGGAGGGGAAGAAAAAAAAAAGGGGGAACTCTTAATTTTGTATGCTATTAGTTGTATCAACTGCTTTCCACAGTTCCAGTACTTGCTCTTCAATTAATGATTCAACTTGTGGTTTTCATTTATTTAGTGATGGCACCTCAGGAGATTTCTATCTCTGCGGGATCAGGAATTTTTCCCCATTTAACATAATGTAAAGCAAGTCTTTCTTCCCTTCATCTTTTATTATTGGCATTAAGTGGAACAATAGGATTGAAGGGTCGTCTGCCAAATTAATAGACTTTATTTATATATGAAATGGTTTCATGCCAGAAGGAACCCAATCTATCACACTTCCACTATACATGAAGCAGATCAGCTTCTCCCCATATTTCCTCCTGCTTGATCTTTTGTACATTTTCTTAATTTTGGTCAGTGTTAGATACCAGCGAAAATTGAATTTATAATTAGATTCTTGAACCTTTGTCAAAATTGAAGCTACTTTATGGTTCTCAAAAATGTTATCCTATTCTTTCTGAGTTAACTCTATCTCCAGTTCCCTATTCCATATATGAATATAGGTTGGCGTGTTAGCCCCATTGCCTAGAATAAGCAGTTTAGATATGTGTGAAATAAGTTGTCTGGGTGGTGGACTCATTAAGCAAAGATTCTCAAAAGCGGTTAAAGGTCAGGTTAAACGTTGTCGATGTTTACATAAACCAATATAATGAGCTACCTGTGCATAGGAGAACCATGAAGATAATATTTCCCCATCCATCTCTTCTAAATCTTCTTGTGGTTTTAACTTATTGTCCACCAAGAGATTGTGGAGAATGCATTTACTAATATGTCGCTGTGAAGTGTGAAAGTTGGGAGTACCTCTTGTAGGCAGATCAGGGTAATGTATGTATGGAACTATTGGGTATTTGGGTACAAATATGTGTACTTGCATTTAAGATTTTATCCCATACTATGCCCATAGTAAGAAAAATTCAGCTATTAAAGGGAAATTTTTAATGCTGTCTGGTCTTTTGTCTCCTGAAATGCAGGCCAAAGTGCCTAAATTACTCACTCGCAGTATGTCCCTCTCTAAATGGATCCAAGCTTTCTGATCAGAGTTCGAACTCCATTCGACCGACCTTTGTAAAAATATGGCTTCCCTGTACCTAAACAAATCAGATTCCCCCAGTCCTCCCTTGTGCCTAGGTAAATATAAAATATCCTCTCGGACTCTGGGTTTACTGTTATTCCAAATAAATTGGTCTATCAGCTTCTAAAGTTTTGAAAGGTAGAGCCTTGGTAGGGTGATAGGCATAGTTTGTAAAATATATGAAATTCAGGGTAAAATATTAATTTTAATTATATGCACTCGACCCAGCCATGAAAATGATTTGTTATGCCAGTTAGACAGATCTGCCAATAAAGTACATTGTAATAGTTCATAATTGGCAGAAAAGAGGTCAGAAGAGTTAGCTTTCAAGTGTGTCCCTATGTATTTGAATTTATAACGCTGGATAACAAGGGGGCATATATTGTTCCATTTTTCCATATCAATGATTGATAGGGAGATGTTCAAAATTTCAGATTGGGTGAAGTTTAGATGGAAATTAGATAGACTTCTGTAAGATTCATTTCTTTTAACAAAGCGGGTAAAGACTGATCAACCCTGGTAAGAGTAACAAGAATATCATTGGCGTAAAGTGCCAGTTTTATTCTTTAGCCTGCACTTCAATTCCTGTAATTAGGGGATTTTCTCAGATTTTTTGGGCCAATACCTCAATCTACAAAGCGAAAAGGGTGCAAGGGGACAGACCTGGCGCATGCCATTTCTAATATCAAATGGATTGTATAATATACCATTAACTTGAACCCTGGCTACTGGATTAGTATAAAACTGATTTTTTTTTTATTTAAAAAATGCCTGACCAATTTCATTTTCGACAGGGCTGCACTGAGAAATCCCCAGTTGACCCTGTCAAAAGTCTTTTCTGCATCAGTTGAGACCAATGCCATTGTGATTTTCTGGGTGCAAGTATATGATATTAATTGAAGGACCTTAAGAGTGTTGTCCCTTGCCTCCCTTCCAGGGATAAATCCAACTTGATCGTTGGATATTAGACTAGGCAGATATGTGTTAATCCGATCTACTAGAATTTTCGCATAAATCTTGACATCTGAATTAAGAAGTGAGATTTGCCTAACATTTTCTGGTTTTGTGGGAGGTTTGCCAGGTTTTGGAAGTACAGTGATATGCGCTTACAGCATGGTTGAGGGAAAACCTTTATGTTTATCTAGTTAATTAATCATTGTAACCAAGTGGGGGATAAGTAGACATGTGCGCAGCGGAAAAATTTGTTTCGGTTCGTTTTGGACCAATTCAGATTTTTTGGAATTTCGGTTCGGATCGATTGATTCGAATTTGGATACATTTAAATGTATTAGTTTCGGCTTCATTCAGATTAGAATGTATTCGTATGTATTAGTTTCTGATTTGATACGTAAATTTGGAAGTTCGGTATGTGTTATGTTGATTCACATGGTTCCAAGTTACACAAACGTAATTATTTCACTGTTCTATCTCACTAAATTTAATTTTTATACTGAATTGTGATTAGAAATTAAATTTTTATACTGAATTGTGATTAGTCCATGGCCATTCGAATGTAATGAATAAATCCAAATTAATTTGGATTTATTTGCTATAAATGTATTCGGATTAGTTTAGTTTTATTGCTAGGGTAATTTGGAAATTCAAATCGATTCAAATCTCTGAATTTGGCGAATTTGGCCGAATTTCGAAACGAAAAGCACATGTCTAGGGATTAGCACATGTTGGAAGATCTTGTAATATTTAGCTCCAAAGCCATCAAGTCCTGGGATTTTCCCAGAAGGAAAATTATTTATAGCCCTAGCAACCTCATCTGAAGTAATAGAGCTATCCAATAGTTTAGACTCCTCTTGGCTCAATCTAGGTAGATTTAATCCTGTTAAGTAAACAAACAAGGATTCTGGTATCTTTTGTGGTAATTTATTGGGTGTCTCTACAACAAAAGTTTTGCTTAGATCATAAAGTTTGGCATAGTAATCCCATAGTATTTCAACTATTGCAAAGCTATCTCAACTTCCCTATTGCTATATTGAAAAGTGTGAATATATGATTTTAATTGTATACGTTTCAGTGCTCTAGCTAACATTCATCCTGCTTTATTGCCCTGTTCACAAAATTTCTACTTTAAAAATAAAGCTTGTCTCTGTTGTTGAACTAGCAAAACGTTTTAACTTAGCCTGCTTTAGGGCTTCTGTATTTTTTCTATCTAAATGGTTGCATTTATGCAAATGTTGTAACTGTTCTACATCTTTTAGTAAAGAATTTTCTGTTTTTTAGCCTTAATCTTAATGAGTTCACCTCTGATTACACACTTGTGGGCCTCCCATATGGTTGTACTTTCAAGTTGATATGGAAATATTCCCAAGAGCTTTTTCAAGATCAACTTTAACCAAGAGGTGTTCATCTAATTTCCACTGAAATGCTGTCACTGGGGCCTCAGGCGATTCTAACAAACAATTTACAGGGGACATGGCCTGTCCAAGCACTAAACAGAATTCTTGATGATTTTACGAATGCCAAATGCACAATGGTCTATCAAAAAATAGTCACTACTGGAGTATGAATGGTGAGGATGCGAGTAAAAGGTATAATCTCTTTTCTGCGGGTTACATGTACGCCATACATCATGGGCTGCCAAGGTTTTTAACAATGTACCCATACATCTGATTTCATTTTTAGAAGCACATGTGGTGCCTCCAGAGGTATCAACACTAGGATCCAGAGGCAGATTGAGATCTCCTCCAACCACTACTATACCCTTCCCACATTCCAATATCTTATTCACTACCTTTTGCATAAAAGAGGATTGTGATTTATTTGGAGCATAGATATTTACAATTGTGATTGGGTGACCAAAAAGCAGACCTAAAGAATCCATAGTTTATAATAGATTTAAAAAAAAAAAGAGACTCCCACCAGCTCTTATTAATAAGAGTGACTGTAGTAATTCAATAGATAGGGGCCGATTTATAAAGGCCCGTATTCAGCCTAATGCTGCTGTTTCTGCGTGAGCCTTCAGGCTTCATGGAAACAGGACTTAAGAAGCAGCTGTCTTAAGACCGCTGCTACTTAACCCCTTAATGACCGGACCATTTTTCAATTTTCTTACCCTTAAGGACAAGGGCTATTTTTACATTTCTGCAGTGTTAGTGTTTAGCTGTAATTTTCCTCTTACTCATTTACTGTACCCACACATATTATATACCGTTTTTCTCGCCATTAAATGGACTTTCTAAAGATACCATTATTTTCATCATATCTTATAATTTACTATAAAAAAATTATAAAATATGAGGAAAAATGGAAAAAAAACACACTTTTTCTAACTTTGACCCCCAAAATCTGTTACACATCTACGACCACCAAAAAACAATCATGCTAAATAGTTTTTAAATTTTGTCCTGAGTTTAGAAATACCCAATGTTTACATGTTCTTTGCTTTTTTTGCAAGTTATACGGCAATAAGTACAAGTAGTACTTTGCTATTTCCAAACCACTTTTTTTCAAAATTAGCAATAGTTACATTGGAACACTGATATCTGTCCGGAATCTCTGAATATCCCTTGACATGTATATATTTTTTTTTAGAACACAACCCAAAGTATTGATTTATGCCCATTTTGGTATATTTCATGCCACCATTTCACTGCCAAATGCGAGCAAATAAAAAAAATTGTTCACTTTTTCACAAATTTTGTCACAAACTTTAGGTTTCTCACTGAAATTATTTACAAACGGTTTGTGCAATTATGGCACAAATGGTTATAAATGCTTCTCTAGGATCCCCTTTGTTCAGAAATAGCTGACATATATGTCTTTGGCATTGCTTTTTGGTAATTAGAAGGCCACTAAATGCCGCTGTGCACCACACATGTATTATGCCCAGCAGTGAAGGGGTTAATTAGGGAGCTTGTAGGGACCTTGAAGGGTTAATTTTAGCTTTAGTGTAGTGTAGTAGACAACCCAAAGTATTGATCTAGGCCCATTTTGGTATATTTCATTCCACCATTTCACCGCCAAATGCGAGCAAATTAAAAACAAAGTTAAATTTTTCACAATTTTAGGTTTCTCACTGAAATTATTTACAAACAGCTTGTGCAATTATGGCACAAATGGTTGTAAATGCTTCTCTGGGATCTCCTTTGTTCAGAAATAGCAGACATATATGGCTTTGGCGTTGCTTTTTGGCAATTAGGAGGCCGCTAAATGCTGCTGCGCACCACACTTGTATTATGCCCAGCAGTGAAGGGGTTAATTAGGTAGCTTGTAGAGATCTTACAGGGTTAATTTTAGCTTTAGTGTAGAGATTAGCCTCCCACCCGACACATCCCACCCCCTGACCCCTCCCAAACAGCTCTCTTCCCTGCCCCACCCCACAATTGTCCCCGCCATCTTAAGTACTGGCAGAAAGTCTGCCAGTACTAAAATAAAAGGTGTTTTTAATTTTTTTTTAAAAAATTATTCAGCTGTGATGGACCCCTGCCTTAGCCTCCAACCTCCCTGATCACCCCCAAACAGCTCTCTAACCCTCCCCACCTACCTATTTGCCACCATCTTGGGTACTGGCAGCTGTTTGCCAGTACCCAGTTTTCCCCCCAAAATAAAGTTTTTTTTGTGTTTTTTTTTATTTTAATTACAGCTTTTTCTGTAGTGTAGCTGCCCCCCCCCCAATACCCCCATCCCCCTAACCCTACCAGATCCTTAATTTTTTAAAACATTTTTTTTTAATGTTTTCTGCCCCCCCCCCCCCACGCAGCCCCCCCCCTTCGCACGCTCCCAGCATCCGGCGTGCACAATGCACTTGAAGGAACCGGATGCCGGGTAGCGATGGGCCGCCCACCCGCCTCCCTTGTAAGCTCCTACCCACCAACGAACGGCACCATCGCTACCGGTGCAGAGAGGGCCACAGAGTGGCTCTCTCTGCATCGGATGCTTTTTAAAGGGTATTGCAGGATGCATCAATGCAATACCCTGAGAGCTGCTGGAAGCAATTGCGATCGCTTCCAGCACTCTCTTAGACGTGACAACTGACTGGTACGTCAGTTGTCATTAACCCTTTGGCTGCTAAGCCATTTCCTACCTGGGTGCTAATATTTTTTTTTATTATTATTATTTTTGCAATTTTTTTTAACTTTTTTTTTTTACTTTTTTATTTTTTTTTACAGACCCCCAACACTTACACTGTTAAAAAGGTTAGGGCGATTACCTTTATACCAATAGGTCTTGGGGGTCTGTAACATTGTTAAGTATAAATAAAGTTGCGCGGTGACGTCATCACGTAATTGCGCGTGACGTCACCGCGCATCACGTAAAGCCCTGGCGATGCCTGTCACTCTACAGGCATGATCGCCGGGGTAGGAGCAGCAAGGAGCCCCCAGATCTCCCTCAAGGTGGGAGAGTGCTCATGACGGCTCTGAGCCGTCATTATCACCAGAGTGAGAAACTCTATGACGGCTCAGAGCCGTCATTAGCACTCAAAGGGTTAAGGGGTTAAAGGGACATGAAACCCAAAAGTTTTCTTTCATGATTCAGATAGAGAATACAGTTTTAAACAACTTTCCAATTTAGTTCCATTATTTAATTTGCTTTCTTCTCTTGTTATCCTTGCTGAAAGATTTTTCTAGGTAAGCTCAGGAGCAGCAAAGAACCTAGGTTCTATCTGCTAATTGGTAGCTGCATATATATACTGATTGTCATTGGCTCACCCATTTGTTCAGTTAGAAACCAGTAGTGCATTGCTTCTCCTTCAACAAATGATACCAAGAGCATGAAACAAATTAGATAATAGAAGTAAATTAGAAAGTTATTTAAAATTGTATTATCTATCTGAATCATGAAAGAACATTTTTGGGTTTCATGTCCCTTTAACTCGTCTGCTGCCTCTGAGGCTGCAGACATCAAACCGCCTGATCGTATACGATCGGGTTGATTGACACCCCCTGCTAGCGGCCAATTGGCCACGAATCTGCAGGGGGCGGCATTGCACAAGCAGTTCACTAGAACTGCTTGTGCAATGTTAAATGCAGACAGCGTATGCTGTTGGCATTCAGCGATGTCTGGCGGATATTGATAAATTGGCCCCATAGCCTTAATATGCAAGTAACAGATACAAAGTTGAGTGATAAACAGATGTTTAAGAAGCTTACGTTATCATCTAAATTACAATGTGAATTACTCTAATTTTCTTAATAGATCTGTCCAGAAGAGTAGATACAGGTTGGAATCAGCTTGTCAAGTACTGTATTCAATTGATTCGGACAGATCATCTTTGCCTGACTCATGAGCATCCATAAGGTCCTGTGTATTCACATGAGATTTAACACTCTTGTTGTTCAGGTGGATGAGGTACGTAAATTTCCAGGGCCTTGAAAAATTCCGGTCCTCCATGAGCCCATTTTTTTGTAAGTAATATTATTGTGCCGCAAAGTATCAGTGATAAATTTAAGGTCTCTTCGTTTTTGGAGAGTGGCTGGACAGATATCTAAAAAAATGTAATGTTATTTCTGCATGTTTTACAGGATATTTTACTCAGCACTTACTGCATGTTTTACAGGATATTTTACTCAGCACTTACTCTTTTTCTGCAAAATTTAAGAAATTAGTGATCACATCCCTTGGTCGTGCATTGGGCGTGCCCTTGATGGTTCTAAATAGGTCTTGCAAATAACCATTTGAAGCATTAGGGCCAAATGATTCTGGTACACCCCTTATTCGTAAATTATTTAATCTATTGCTATTGTCCAGATCTTTCACTTTATCCATTAGGTAATATATAATTTATTTGTGTGTCTGTAGCTGCTTTGCATTTTGTTGAATACCATCATACAGTATATACTGGACTGCATCTCTTCAAGTTGTGTCACTCTGTGTGTGATTTTTAAAATATCTTTACGTAGCTCACCAAATAATCCTCTAACCTCTGTTACAACTTCTTTGATATCATCTTTGGACGATAATGCTTTAAGATCATCTTTGGTTACATGGGGATTTATAGAGGTGTCTAAATCATGATCTTGTACAGATACTTGTTTCTTGTGTGAGTCAGGAACTCTTTCAGGAGCATGATCTTCCACTTTAAGGTATTGGTTCAGAGGTGATGTTTTTTGTGGCTTATCTATCTACCATTTTCTTGCAAGGCATCCCAGAATTTAGAGATATAATATTAGTGGATCAAAATAGATAATAATCCCCGTGATATACTGATAACTGGTGTAATTATTATTCTTTATTTATAAAGTGCCAACAGATTCCACAGCGCTGCCCATGGGTACAAGGATAGAAGTACAACGGAGAAACAATACAATAAAATACATAATTTTACAGACAGATACAGGGGGAATTGAGGGACCTATTCCTGTGGGAACTTACAATCTAGATGGGTAGGAGGATGGGAAACAGGAGGTGGGGACTGCAAAGGTGGGAATGATATTAGTGGGGAGATGAGGGCAACTGTTGGGTTAGTGAAGTTCATTTGTTAATGAGTCGGGTTATAGGTTTCCTTGAACAAAAAGGTCTTTATGGAACGTTTAAAGGAGGAGAGGTTAGGGGAGAGTCTGACAGCTTGAGGAAGTGTGTTCCAGAGGTTTGGAGCCGCACGAGAGAAGTCCTGTAGTTTCGCATGAGAGGAGGTGATGGTAGAGGATGCAAGGAGCAGGCCATTGTTGGATCTTAGGAGGCGGGCTGGAGTATATTTGCTGATGAGTGAGGACAGGTAGAGTGGTGCAGCATTTTGTAAGGGCTTTGTAGGTCAGGATGAGAATTTTGAATTTAATTCTGCTGTCAATGGGGAGCTAATGAAGGGACTCACAGAGAGGTGCAGCAGAAACGGAGCGTCAAGAGAGGTGGATTAGCCTGGCAGATGCATTTAGGATGGATTGAAGGGGAGAGAGGCAGGAGAGAGGGATGCCAGTGTCAGCCGCTCTGGAATCAATCCGGGATGTAACCCAACTGCTAGCGTGAATTGAAAGCACACGCTAGCACACTGAGAAATACCCAGGACGTGACCCACTCAGGAAGCAGATTAGAAGATAACAAAAATGAATATTGTTCCAGAATGCAGGAAAGCCACAAAGGATAAAACGTCCCTTTAAGTAGTACAAAGAACAAAAAGGAAATGCTCTTACTAGAAGCTTCTGAAAAAGGTCCTCTTTAGCAGGCTTGTAAAACAAAGGAAAAGTTCTCTTTTGCAGCTTGTAAAAGTATAATGTCCCTTTAAGCAGGTTTATAACAAACAGAAAGACAAAGTTCTCTTTTGCAGCTTGTAAAAGTAAATGTCCCTTTTAAGCAGGTGTATAACAAACAGAAAGGCAAAGTTCTCTTTTGCAGCTTGTAAAAGTAAATGTCCCTTTTAAGCAGGTGTATAACAAACAGAAAGGCAAAGTTCTCTTTTGCAGCTTGTAAAAGTAAATGTCCCTTTTAAGCAGGTGTATAACAAACAGAAAGGCAAGGTTCTCTTTTGCAGCTTGTAAAAGTAAAATGTCCCTTTAAGCAGGTCTTGTTTATCAAAGAATAGTTTTAAAGGTAAAGGCAAAGCAAGGTCAGGCAGGCAGAAGTCGGCATCCAAATATCAGCAAAAGGTATAGGCAAAAGACAAGGTCAGGCAAGCAGAAGACAATGTCCAAATATCAGCAAGTAGGGATTAGACAAGAGGCTTGGTCAGGCAGGCAGAAGTCGGTACACAGAAGAACAAAACTGATATGGTACTCACAATCCAGGGAAACAAACAAACGGGCCCAGATTCAGATCTCCCGCCGAGATTTAAAGGGCAGGAGCGTAACCGTCATCAGAGGGGTGTGAGAGGAAGCGTCATGTTGCTAAGCAACATGACGTCAGAGACACAGAGAAGTTCCGGGAGCCGCGGCGACACGGCGATGAACGGAAGCGATCATGACAGCACCCCCTCCTCAAGGACCCCTCCGGGGGACAGGACCAGGTCTATCAGGATGAGTCTTGTGGAAGGTCTTGACCAATATAGGAGCATTTACTTGATGAGCAGGTTCCCAAGAACGTTCCGTGACTGGATAACCCTTCCAATGAATGAGATAATACAATTTCTTGCCCCGCAATTTGGAATCTAGAATATGGCTGATCTCAAACTCAGGATGTCCATGCACCAATAACGGTGGAGGTTTAGAAAAAGGCTTAGAATACCTGTTACTCATCACAGGTTTTAAAAGAGAAACATGGAATACCGGATGGACTTTGAGAGACTTGGGTAAAGCTACCCGATAAGCAGTGGAACATACCTGACCCAGTATTCGGAAAGGACCCACATATCGTGGTCCCAATTTGTTAGAAGGTTGTTTCAGGCGAAGAAATCGAGAGGAAATCCAAACTTTATCACCAGGGCGATATTTGGGAGCCTTCTTCCGTCGAAGATCCGAAAAGAACTTGTAACGTCTAGAAGTGACAGAAAGAATACGATGTATCTTCTGCCAATGTCGAGTTAATCTTCGGGCTGTAAGATCAGAAGCAGGATTCACTGTGGAGGAAGTATGCAAAGGGAATGTCCTAGGCTGATATCCGTAAGCTGCATGAAAAGGAGAAGTCTGAAGGGAGGAATTGTACCGGGCATTATGGGCCAATTCAGCCAAAGGAAGGTAAGAAGTCCAGTTAGAATGATAATGATCCACATAATGTCTAAGATATGTTTCAAGACACTGGTTTACTCTTTCAGTCTGACCATTCGATTGTGGGTGGTGAGAAGTAGAGAGAGATATAGTAGTACCAAAATGTTTACAAAGTGACCTCCAAAATCGAGAAACGAATTGTACCCCTCTATCTGAAACAATATCTAGAGGAAATCCATGGATTCTTACAATATGAAGAATAAAAAGTTCAGAGAGTCTTTTGGCAGATGGTAATCCTGGCAAGGGTACAAAATGAGCCGTCTTAGTGAACCTGTCGACCACCACCCAGATAGTATTGTTCCCAGTGGACAAAGGAAGATCGGTAATAAAGTCCATGGATACATGAGTCCAAGGCTGGTGAGGTATAGGCAATGGTTGGAGTAATCCTGAAGGAAGTTGGCGTGGAGTTTTGTTCATGGCACATTGTGTGCATACTGAGACGTAATCCTTCACATCTTGAGAGAGTGTAGGCCACCAGACATGTTGTTTGAGGTTTCGAGTGGTAATACTGATGCCAGGATGTCCAGAAAGGGGACTATCATGAGCCCAAAATAAAATCTTGGAACGAAGGCGTTCAGGAACAAAGAGTAAACCATCGGGAGGTTTACAGGACAAAGGAAGATGCTCTTGAGCGGACTGTAATTCTTGTAACCAAGAAGTAGTTAACTGGGCAATGACTTCATGAGGTTGGAGAATGGTACCAGACTCAGGAACTGGGGTATCTTGAAATTGTCTGGAAAGTGCGTCTGCTTTAATATTTTTTGAACCAGGTATGTAAGACAAATTATAGTGAAACCGAGAGAAGAATAATGACCAGCGTGCTTGCCTGGAATTTAGTCGTTTGGCTGTTTGGAGATACAGAAGGTTCTTATGATCAGTAAGTATAGTAAATGGTAAAGAAGTACCCTCCAGCCAATGTCTCCATTCATCCAATGCCATCTTGATGGCAAGCAACTCTTTATTCCCTACGTCATAGTTAAATTCGGAAGGAGTGAATTTTTTAGAGAAAAAAGCAACAGGATGAATCCTTCCAGTCTCTGGTATTCGTTGAGACAGAACAGCTCCAGCAGCAACAGAGGAAGCATCCACCTCCAGAATAAATTGAAACTCAGGATTTGGATGACGAAGGATAGGAGCTGAGGAAAAAGCTTCTTTGAGAGATTCAAAAGCTTCTATAGCCTCAGACGGCCATACTTTACAGTTTTGTCCTTTTCTTGTGAGAGAAGTAAGAGGAGAAGTAATAGTAGCAAAATTCTTGATGAACTTTCTGTAATAATTGGCGAAGCCTAGGAAACGTTGTAAAGCCTTCAAAGAATCAGGTCTAGGCCAATCCAAAATGGCAGAAAGTTTAGTAGGGTCCATTTCGAATCCAGCTGCCGATATTACATAACCCAGAAAGGGTATGGATTTTTGATGGAAAGAACATTTCTCCAGTTTAGCAAACAGATGGAATTCTCTTAGACGTTGAAGTACTTTCTTGACGTGGTGCACATGATCTTGGTGGTTCTGAGAAAAAATTAAGATGTCGTCCAGGTATATGATAACAAAAATATTCAAAAAATCACGAAAGATCTCATTTACAAAATGCTGGAAAACCGCCGGAGCATTGCATAGCCCAAAGGGCATGACCAAATATTCATAATGCCCAAATCGAGTGTTAAAGGCAGTCTTCCACTCATCTCCTTTGCGTATACGGATCAAGTTGTATGCACCACGTAGGTCGAGTTTGGTGAAAATGGTGGCTCCCTGAAGATAAGTAAAAAGTTCAGGAATAAGGGGCAGAGGATAACTGTTCTTGATGGTAATCTGATTCAATCCACGATAATCAATACAGGGTCTTAATCCGCCATCCTTTTTTCCCACAAAAAAGAAACCAGCCCCTACAGGGGAAGAGGAGGGTCGAATAAATCCTCTAGCCAGATTGTCTTTTATATATTCTTCCAGAGCCATGTTTTCTGGTTTAGAAAGTGGATATGTCTTGCCTCGAGGATAGGCAGCCCCAGGAAGGAGGTCAATGGGACAATCAAAAGGGCGATGAGGAAGACGTTCAGCTTCTTTTTTGGAGAAGACATCCACAAAGTCATGGTAATGCATAGGTAAGGATTCTGGAGTTTCAACTGTGAGAGCAATAGTGAGTGGTAACTTAGTAATCTTTTGAAGACATTTAGTCTGGCATGTAGATCCCCAGGAAGTGAGTTCACCGAAAGTCCAAGAAAAAATGGGATTGTGAATCTGGAGCCAGGGTAATCCCAAGATAATGGGAAATTGCGGAGTGGGAATGACATCGAAACAAATTGTCTCAGAATGAAGTATTCCTACGGTGAGGATTAAGGGTTGAGTAGAAAACTGAATGTATCCAGAACCCAAAGGATCTCCACTGACCGTAGAGACTGAAATGGAATACTCCTTCTTTAGTAAGGGTATAGAATGAGTAGAAACAAATGTAGAGTCAATGAACACACCTCCAGCACCAGAATCGAATGGTCAGACTGAAAGAGTAAACCAGTGTCTTGAAACATATCTTAGACATTATGTGGATCATTATCATTCTAACTGGACTTCTTACCTTCCTTTGGCTGAATTGGCCCATAATGCCCGGTACAATTCCTCCCTTCAGACTTCTCCTTTTCATGCAGCTTACGGATATCAGCCTAGGACATTCCCTTTGCATACTTCCTCCACAGTGAATCCTGCTTCTGATCTTACAGCCCGAAGATTAACTCGACATTGGCAGAAGATACATCGTATTCTTTCTGTCACTTCTAGACGTTACAAGTTCTTTTCGGATCTTCGACGGAAGAAGGCTCCCAAATATCGCCCTGGTGATAAAGTTTGGATTTCCTCTCGATTTCTTCGCCTGAAACAACCTTCTAACAAATTGGGACCACGATATGTGGGTCCTTTCCGAATACTGGGTCAGGTATGTTCCACTGCTTATCGGGTAGCTTTACCCAAGTCTCTCAAAGTCCATCCGGTATTCCATGTTTCTCTTTTAAAACCTGTGATGAGTAACAGGTATTCTAAGCCTTTTTCTAAACCTCCACCGTTATTGGTGCATGGACATCCTGAGTTTGAGATCAGCCATATTCTAGATTCCAAATTGCGGGGCAAGAAATTGTATTATCTCATTCATTGGAAGGGTTATCCAGTCACGGAACGTTCTTGGGAACCTGCTCATCAAGTAAATGCTCCTATATTGGTCAAGACCTTCCACAAGACTCATCCTGATAGACCTGGTCCTGTCCCCCGGAGGGGTCCTTGAGGAGGGGGTGCTGTCATGATCGCTTCCGTTCATCGCCGTGTCGCCGCGGCTCCCGGAACTTCTCTGTGTCTCTGACGTCATGTTGCTTAGCAACATGACGCTTCCTCTCACACCCCTCTGATGACGGTTACGCTCCTGCCCTTTAAATCTCGGCGGGAGATCTGAATCTGGGCCCGTTTGTAATGTCAGCCGCTCTGGAATCAATCCGGGATGTAACCCAACTGCTAGCGTGAATTGAAAGCACACGCTAGCACACTGAGAAATACCCAGGACGTGACCCACTCAGGAAGCAGATTAGAAGATAACAAAAATGAATATTGTTCCAGAATGCAGGAAAGCCACAAAGGATAAAACGTCCCTTTAAGTAGTACAAAGAACAAAAAGGAAATGCTCTTACTAGAAGCTTCTGAAAAAGGTCCTCTTTAGCAGGCTTGTAAAACAAAGGAAAAGTTCTCTTTTGCAGCTTGTAAAAGTATAATGTCCCTTTAAGCAGGTTTATAACAAACAAAAAGACAAAGTTCTCTTTTGCAGCTTGTAAAAGTAAATGTCCCTTTTAAGCAGGTGTATAACAAACAGAAAGGCAAAGTTCTCTTTTGCAGCTTGTAAAAGTAAATGTCCCTTTTAAGCAGGTGTATAACAAACAGAAAGGCAAAGTTCTCTTTTGCAGCTTGTAAAAGTAAATGTCCCTTTTAAGCAGGTGTATAACAAACAGAAAGGCAAGGTTCTCTTTTGCAGCTTGTAAAAGTAAAATGTCCCTTTAAGCAGGTCTTGTTTATCAAAGAATAGTTTTAAAGGTAAAGGCAAAGCAAGGTCAGGCAGGCAGAAGTCGGCATCCAAATATCAGCAAAAGGTATAGGCAAAAGACAAGGTCAGGCAAGCAGAAGACAATGTCCAAATATCAGCAAGTAGGGATTAGACAAGAGGCTTGGTCAGGCAGGCAGAAGTCGGTACACAGAAGAACAAAACTGATATGGTACTCACAATCCAGGGAAACAAACAAACGGGCCCAGATTCAGATCTCCCGCCGAGATTTAAAGGGCAGGAGCGTAACCGTCATCAGAGGGGTGTGAGAGGAAGTGTCATGTTGCTAAGCAACATGACGTCAGAGACACAGAGAAGTTCCGGGAGCCGCGGCGACACGGCGATGAACGGAAGCGATCATGACAGCCAGTTAGCAAGTTATTGCAGTAGTCAAGCTGGGAAATTACCAGGGAGTGGATAAGCAGTTTAGTAGTTTTGTCATACAGAAACGGACGAATTTTGTAGATATTGCGTAGGTGGTTGCAGCAGGATGAAGAGAGCAGTTGGATGTGGGGAATGAAGGACAGATTTGAGTCAAGTGTGACTCCAAGGCAGCGGACTTGGGGGGATGGGGAGATAGTGGTGCCCCCAACAGTGAAAGAAAAATTAGAAACTGTAGTAGAGTTAGAGGGGGGGATTAGAAGTAGTTCGGTCTTGGACATATTTATTTTTAGGTGGTGAGAGGTCATCCAGGAGGAAATGCCAGATAAGCAGTTGCTGATGTGAGAATTGACAGAAGGAGAGAGTGCAGGGGTGGAAAGGTAGATCTGGGTGTCATCAGCATAGAGGTGGTAGTTGAAGCCATAGCTAAAGAAGTGTAAATAGAGAAGAGTAGAGGACCCAGGACAGAGCCTTGAGGTACTCCAACAGACAGAGGCAATGGAGAGGAGGAGCCACCAGCAAAAAAGATGGAGAAGGATCTGTTAGAGAGATAAGAGTGAATCCAGGAGAGGGCAATGTCACAGAGCCCAAGAGAGCTGAGAGTCCGTAGGAGAAGGGGATGGTCAAGAGGCAGCAGAGAGGTCAAGTAAGTTGAGTATAGATTGGTAGCCTTTGTTTTTAACCTTGGTGAGGGCAGTCTCAGTTGAGTGTTGGGGACGGAAGCCAGATTGCAGGGGGTCGAGCAATGAGTTGGAGGACAGGAAGTGGGTTAGGCGATCGAAAACTAGTTTTTCAAGGATTTTTGAAGCTAGCGGAAGCAGTGATATTGGGCGGTAGTTTGCAGGAGAGTTAGGGTCAAGGGAGGGTTTTTTGAGGATGGGGGTGACCTTTGCATGTTTGAAGGAGGCAGGGAATGAGCCGGTAGCAAGGGATAGGTTGAAAATGTGGGTAAGAGCCGGAGTGAGGGTGGGAGACAGAGAAGGTATTAGATATGAAGGAATAGGGTCAAGTGGGCAGGTAATAAGGTGTGAGGAAGACAATAGGAAAGCCACTTCACTCTCAGTGGTTGGGAGGAGGATGCAGAGAGCAGCAGAGGGGGTGACTGGGAGTGAAGTTGGGAGATTGCAGGCTTGTGTTGGGATGTTTCTTCGGATGGTAAGTGTTTTATTGAAAAAGTAGTCAGCCAGGTCTTGAGCACTGAATGCAGATGAGGGGGGTGGTGCAGGTGGGTAGAGAAGAGAGTTGAAAATGGAAAAGAGTCTTTTAGGGTGTGAGGAGTAAGTGGATATAAGAGAAGTAGGTTTGCTTAGCTAAGTGAAGGGCAGAGGTGTAAGAGTAAAGAATTAACTTATAGTGCATGAAATCAGGTTCAGAGCAGGATTTTCTTCAGGCACATTCAGCAGTGCGGGAGAATTTTTGCAGGTGGCGTGTTTGCTGGGAGTGCAAGGGCTGGAGCTGACGACGTGGGGCTTTGCAAAGTTGGGGCGGAGCGAGGGTGTCAAATGCAGAAAAGAGAGTATTGTTGTAGTGGGTTATGGCAAGGTTAGGGCAGGATATCGTGGAAGTGTGGGGGAGGCGTATTTGAATAAGGTTGGAGAGTTGGGGAGGGTCGTGTGCAGATTTCTACAGGTGCGGGGCCTGTATATTAAGATTAAAGGTGAGCAGATGGTGGTCTGAGATGGGAAATAGGCGACAGTCAACATCTGGGAGAGAGCAGAGATAGGAGAGTACCAGATCAATAGAGTGTCCATCGCGGTGGGTAGGGAATAGGGTGGATTGTAATAGGCCGAAAGAGTTCGTGAGAGAAGTTTAGAGGCAGCAGGGGCAGATGGGTTGTCAATGGGGATGTTGAAGTCCCCCAGAATTAGAGTAGGTGTATTTGTATAAAGTAAGGAAGCCAGGCAGCAAAGTTGTCAAGAAATTGGGAGATTGGTCCAGGGGGGCGATAGATAACTGCCACTCTGAGAAAGAGGAGGGAGAACAGGCGAATGCAGTGGACTTCAAAGGAATAAAAGGAGAGAGATGGAAATGGAGATAGGTACTGATAGAAGCAGTAGGGGGGTAGTGAGATGCCAACAATACCACCGTGTCTCTCACCTGGCCTAGGTGTGTGGCTAAAGTGAAGACCACCGTGTGTGAGGGCAGCAATGGAAACAGTGTCAGAGGAAGATAGCCAGGTTTCAGTAATTGCTAAAAGGTTGAAAGCGTTGGAAACAAACAGGTTGTAAACGTTTGTGTTTGTTACAGAGCGAGCATTCCAGAGGGCACAAGAAAAGGGAGAGGATAAGTGCTGTGGGTTAATAGAGATGAGATTGTTGGTATTGCATGACCTAGGGTTTTTGCTGTGGGAGACAGAGCGAGAGTGTAAAAGTGTGGTGATTGCTGCAGGGCCAGGGTTAGGAGAGACATCACCAGCAGCAAGCAGAAGTAGCAGTGAGAGTGACAGAAGGTGAGAGTGAGATTTGTAGGAGCGCGTATGACTAGACACAGGTGAGTTAGAGGGGGAAGTGTTTCTAAGGAAACAGAGTAGTTCATGAGAGGGCAGCATAGGGGATGAGAGAAGGGAAGGTAAGATATGGATAGTTTAATTAATGCAATTAACATAAACAGCTTTTAGCCTTTTGTATATCATAATAGCATACAGAACCTGATTGAGGTAAATTACTGCAAATAATATTCCAAAGAGCATACAATGTACAACAGTATATAAAATGCAGACTAATGGGGGCGGAGCCTGACCGTTACTGGTGATGGCAATGCATTGAAAGTGCTCTGGTGCCTCATCGGATCAATGCACTGAACAATGGCCCATTGGCGGACGAGACAACCTTTGGATAACTTGAACCTAAAAGGATTCAGGAAGGACAGCGTCTATTATGCAGTTGCAGATTGGTCTGTGCAGTAGTGACCACTACTATTTAATATCATGTAACTGTCAATGTGTATATAGAATGGTATGTATTTGCCTTCAGCAGAATGACATCTTATCTGACATGAGAACAGACTCCTAGTCATTAGGGTGAGTAACCTGTTATTACACTCAATAAAATAAGAGAATGACCAGTAAGTTGAGTGTCTGTATTGAACACCATGTTCTTCTGCTTCTATTTGATGGTGGTGTCTAATGCAGTTAGTGGCATATGACTCACCACATATGTCCTTCTATTGTTGGACAGTTGGCTCCACAAAAGCTGCTTATGGTAGAGGGCCTATACACAAGGGGCTTCACAATGATTTGGTTTGTCTAACTGTGCAGGGGAACCATTTAGTATCTCTGTGCTAAAGTTGGTGTTTCCTCACATTAGTAAGTCCTCCAGATATGCGGCCAGAAGACCACGTGGTCTAACCATTTTCAGCTGTATGGTGGCACTCAGTTTCTCTTTGCATACCGGTCACTATATACTGTATGTTCCATCTTTGATCATCCATCCTCCAAAGGATGTCTCGTCTGCCGATGGGCCATTGTTCAGTGCATTGATGTTGATGAGGCACCAGACCACTTTAACTGCATTGTTCTCACCAGTAACGGCCAGGCTCCGCCCCCATTAGTCTGCATTTTATATACTGTTGTACATTGTATGCTCTTTGGAATATTATTTGCAGTAATGTACCTCAATCAGGTTCTTTATGCTATTATGATATACAAAAGGCTAAAATATGTTTATGTTAGTTGCATGTTCAGCAGCACACATTATTTTTGCATAGGCAGAATTTCTGTCTCTGTAGATATGCAAGACATTATATGTCCTATGATATTAGTGTACACAATTCTATAGTATATGCCTCTCTAGATATATACCTTTCATGCATTTTACTCTCTATGTTTAATTCCAAATGCAGTCCTGCATGATTTATCTGTATTTTAGTATAACAGTGGAGATCCTTTAGAGTTAAAAGCTATTGGTATCTCTTTTATACCTATGTTATGTGTAATTTATATCTATGCACAAAGGTTCTATCATGCAGATACTAAACATTGATCATAAATATTTTCACTATCAGTAGAGATCCTTTAGAGATAAGATCTATTGGTATCTCTTTTATACCATTGTATGAGTGATTTAAATGTTAGCACATACATTTACCATTGAGCATTAATCATGAATATTTTCATTAAGTATGTACATTGTGTATTTGTTTTGTAAGTATACACAGTTTCTGCTTATTCTGGACATGGATTTACAAGTATCTACGGTGTATCTGTTGGTCTATATGTGCTGCTTCTCTAGTCAGTAAGGGCACATGACAGTCTAAATATGTGCATATGCCTAAGTAGGTATATGTATACTACATCTGATACTTATGCCATGTACAGATTTAATAAACTTTTTATAAACTTATGTATAAGTTTCTACATTTTAGGATCTATCAGGAAAAATATTTGAGATATATGGACTGATTCTCTTTGTTCTTCGAAAGATCAAGAGTTTTTGTTCTCTTTGAAACAGAGTCCTCCTTATTGACCAGCGGTCCTATCTGAAAGTTGACTACATAAATAAAAGGATTTGGAGGATATGAGAATAATTAAACCTAGTACCTGTGTAACCTCATGGTCAAGAGATTTTATCCCAATCAGTTTATTGTCCAAAGGGATTTACAGTCCTGTCCTGGATTTAACATCCCTAAACATATTGGTCAGGATTCCCACTTGTATAATGGAAACATCCCTCACATTTGTTTCCCTTAATCCAAAGGGTCAGTTTATGGCTATTATAGATCTCAAGGATTCTTATCTGCACATCCCTATACACAGGGATCACTTTTAGTTCCTGCGGTTCTTATATCAGCAACAGTCTGCCAGTTTGCCACTCTGTGTTGGATACAATCTTGCTGGTGATCAGAGTCAGGGCATTTTAGTTGCTCCTTATCTGTATGACTTACTAGTGCAAGCCTATTTCCTGTCAATAGCTATACTCACAAGCTTCTGTTTTCTTTCAAGACCATGGTTGGAGTATCAAGTTACCTAAACCTCCTTATATCCTACTAAGGGTAACATTTACAGGAGTCATAATAGTAGGCTTACCATAATATTTAAGGGTGAAACTGGGATCACCTGGTGTGGTGCCAGTGGGGGTGTGGTCAGGGGTGTGGTCAAGGGACGCAGCGATTACCGGTCCTTTTAAAGTAGTAGCTTTTATGTGCGTAATGTTTTGTGGATACTCTACCCTTCCTCGGTCAAACAACAAGTGAAATCACACAGTTTAAATAGACACATAACACCACCCCGTAGTGAAAAAGGCACCATTACATTGTCATGGCAACCCATACACAACATTACCAAATAAATCATTCATCTAAATCTCAGATTCTAAATAATGCCAAACATCAGGCATAATTACCAATTTCATAAAATAGTGACAAGCATATACATCACTCAATTTAATTTCTGCAGGGTAATATGTGTTTTATCTGTCTAATTAAGGAACAGAACTGAATACTGATTTTGCATAAATACAACATTGAATGTAATAAGTCAAAAAGAAACACATACCTGTTAAAGCTGTTTAAGAGGCTACGCTATACCATAACGCAAGAAGTTTACAGCCAAAATGCTATTCTGCCTAAAGTAAAGCAAGATCCACTCCAAAAATCCTACCTGTCTGCACTTCCTGGTCATACACATATGATTCCCCTAAACGTGTATCACCGGTGATGTCATCAGGGGTCAGGGGGGTGTTAAATTCTTAGAAAAATAAACCAAGTAGTACTACAAAATTAAAAAAAACTCTATGCTGCTCACTGCCTGTATTACTAAATGTAAACTTTGATGGACACGAATGTTAAGCTAAGCAGCTGTATGTAACAAAGTACCAGCATCCAACTATTCTGGAGAGTCACAGTCTAGTCATTTTGAATAATGTGTCCGGGTTTCAGGCGGTCTGAAACCCGGACACATGATTTGAAATCCAGAGGTGGCAACCCTACTGGGACAGAATGAACAACTGGGTGGGACACTGGGACAGCGCCTCCAAACTGGGACAATCCCAGTAAAAGTGGGACTTCTGGTAAGCCTACATAATAGACTCAATCCTTATGCATGTAGTTTCCTGATGGAAGTTTGCAATATAAAGATTCAGAGAGTGTGTCTCTCCCTGTATTTTCTTGCAAGACTTGGGTAGATATGCTTTAAAATCAGGCTGTTTGCAAAGCAGGGGAACAGCTGAAATACGTTCTGTATTTTCTTGCAAGGCTTGGGTAGATATGCTTTAAAATCAGGCTGTTTGCAAAGCAGGGGAACAGCTGAAGTTCTGTATTTTCTTGCAAGGCTTGGGTAGATATGCTTTAAAATCAGGCTGTTTGCAAAGCAGGGGAACAGCTGAAATACGTTCTGTATTTTCTTGCAAGGCTTGGGTAGATATGCTTTAAAATCAGGCTGTTTGCAAAGCAGGGGAACAGCTGAAATACGTTCTGTATTTTCTTGCAAGGCTTGGGTAGATATGCTTTAAAATCAGGCTGTTTGCAAAGCAGGGGAACAGCTGAAATACGTTCTGTATTTTCTTGCAAGGCTTGGGTAGATATGCTTTAAAATCAGGCTGTTTGCAAAGCAGGGGAACAGCTGAAATGAGTTCTGTATTTTCTTGCAAGGCTTGGGTAGATATGCTTTAAAATCAGGCTGTTTTCAAAGCATGGGGAACAGCTGAAATAAGTTCTGTATTTTCTTGCAAGGCTTGGGTAGATATGCTTTAAAATCAGGCTGAAGGAGAGAGATATATCAGCGTCAGATTGGCCTGCAAAGAATTTAAAGGAATGGGGAGGGTATATCTATGGACATTTGAGCTAAGGGTCATTCAAGCAAAAACACAGGGAAAGTTAAAATTACAGAGATAAGACAGAGGTATTCATGTAGGGGAATAAAACGATTAAAGTACAAAAAAGATATATGGGCCTTAGCTGGTTAAACTAACTTTTAAAATAATGGTGATAAAATATGCATTTAAAATTATAAAAACAAAACAAAAACAAAAAATAGCCAATGCATATAACAATACACACATCAGAAAATAACAGGGTAGGTAAAATATAATGATATTACTATTTTCCCGAAGCTACCTGTTTGCAAAGCAGGGGAACAGCTGAAATAAGTTCTGTATTTTCTTGCAAGGCTTGGGTAGATATGCTTTAAAATCAGGCTGTTTGTAAAGCAGGGGAACAGCTGCAATAAGTTCTGTATTTTCTTGCAAGGCTTGGGTAGATATGCTTTAAAATCAGGCTGTTTGCAAAGCAGGGGAACACCTGAAATAAGTTCTGTATTTTCTTGCAAGGCTTGGGTAGATATGCTTTAAAATCAGGCTGTTTGCAAAGCAGGGGAACACCTGAAATAAGTTCTGTATTTTCTTGCAAGGCTTGGGTAGATATGCTTTAAAATTCGGATTATCCTAAATTATGAAGGTATAATCTAGATTTTATTAAAGACACAGAGATGAGTATTTTGCTTTCTTTCCTTTACTACTTAAATGCAGTTTTTAAAAGTATACATAAATTAATACAAATAACTGTCAATATTTGAAAAAGACAGTATAAAAAAAAAAAAAAAAGAGTACAAACCAGTGACCAATAAAAATAGAGAACTGGTTAAACTAGAAAAAAGTGACCATCATCTTGACAATGTAACCTATAAACTGTCCAATATACAGCAGCAAATCCTCTTTCTTGGCATCTGTGTAAGGAAATAATATGTCCATCATGAAAAAATAACTCCAAACCAAAAGGCAGCAAAGGGTACTGAAAAGGAGAATCTTGAAGAAGTAGATCATCCATGAAGAAATATCCATATTATTTGTCGGTAATGAAGACCAACTGGAATCTTGTAGAAACTGGGAAGAACTTGATTGGAGATATGTCTTATCACTCAGATGAGAAGGGACAAAATCGCTTAAAATGATATCCTTGTTAAGGATTGGTAACAAACAAATAAACCATAAAAGATTAATAATATAATAATACATGTAAGGGAGGGAGAAGTATATATACATTAAATAGAGGAGGGAAAATACTCGTCTCTGTGTCTTTAATAAAATCTAGATTATACCTTCATAATTTAGGATAATCCGAAATTTATTACAAGACCAGAAACTCATATTTTGCTAGTTTAAAGCAACTAACAAAATAAATTAAGAGAGGCATGTTCAATGGGTTTAAAATAAAATTGTTTAAAAATAGAATCTGAAGACCAGTCAGCTGCATCCAAAATTTGTTGTAGGGTAGCAGCTTCAAAAATGCTTTAGAAGCGGCTGATCCTCTAACAGAGTGAGCAGAAAAAGACAAATCAATACCTGCTTCACTCATTACCAATTTAACCCACCTGGCAATAGAAGTAGAAGAAACAGGATGATGAGGAGGAACAAAAGATAACAAAAGTTGATTAGAAGATGAAGTATGAAAGAAAGAGGTTCTACGTTCGTATTCTTTTAAACATAAAACCACACAAAGAAAAGGTTCAGAAGGTAAATAAGGATAGAATATAGAAGTAGAAAAAGATTTAGGCCTTTTAGAAATAAAGAAAGTGACACCTTCAGGAGTGAAACATAAAAGAGTAGCTAATTTAGCAGAAAGTTGTTTAAAAGATAGATATTCGTTAGAAGGCCAGGATTTAAAAAGGGAAAAAACAAGATCAACATCCCAAAAAGAATAATATTTAGGAGCAGGAGGTCTCTTAAGCTTAATAGCTTTCATTAATTTACAAATTAAAGGGTGTTGACCCACAGGAAAATTATTAATAAAAGAATGTTTAGCAGAAATAGCAGATCTAGAAACATTAATAGTTCTGTAAGCTAATGCTGAATCAAAAAGAGATGTAAGAAAATTAATAATAGTGGTTATATCGACTGAAAGGGGATCCAAACCTCTCTCCAAGCACCAGCTAGACCATCTGGTCCATGCGAAAAAAATAGCATTTTTTGGTCCCTGGGGCCAGTGAGTCCTGAAGGAGATCCTTAGCTTGTTGTGATAAGTCTTGGAGAGATGAAGATTGCCCGAAATTGACCAGGCTATGAGACGAAGAGATCCTTGAAGGATAAGATTGTGAGGATGGCCTTCTGGATCTGACAAGAGCAGAGGAAAAAGAGGAAGAAGAACAGGATGGTTGACAGATAACTCTAGGAGAGATGGGTACCAAGGTTGAGATGGCCAAAGGGGAGTGTTTAGGAGAATTGACAGAAGATCTCGACGGACTACCGATATGGTTCTCTGAATCATAGAAAATGGGGGAAACGCATAAGCCATCTGAAGGGGCCAAGGTTGGAGAAATGCATCGATCGCTAAAGCATCTGGATCTGGACGCCAACTGAAATATGGACGAATCTGAAAATTCAGTCTCGAAGCGAACAGATCCATCGAAAAGGGACCTCTGAGAGACTGCAGCGAATGAAAAACTTGATGATGAAGTTTCCAATCGCTGGAGTCTATCAGATACCGAGAACCCCAATCTGCTGCGACATTGGTTTCTCTCTGGGTAGACTGAGTGTCGAATTAAATGTGTCTATTTGGAAACCTAAAAAGGTTAAAGATTTGGTTGTTGAAAGAACTGACTTCTCTTTGTTGACTAAGAAACCTAAATTTTCTAGAAGATATATAGTAAGATGACAGAGTTCTGATTCATAATCAAGATATTGTCTAAATAGATGATGAGACGAACGCCTCGAAGGCGAAGCCAAGTAATTATAGGTTTCATTAGTTTGGTGAAGATCCAAGGAGCTGAAGATAAGCCGAAAGGCATACAAGTGAAACTCCAAATCTTTCCTTCCCAAACAAAAGTGAGAAATTTCCTGTGTTCTTGAGCTACAGGAACTGTAAGATAAGCATCTGTCAGATCTAATCTGACTAGATAATCGTTGTCTAGAAGGCAATCTCTGAGAAGATGGATACCTTCCATTTTGAAATGTTGATAGACAACGAAGGCATTTAGAGATCTTAAATTTATAACTGGGCGAAATTGGCCATTTTTCTTTTTTACAAGAAAAAGATTGCTGAGAAAACAATTTTGAGGATTTAAAACCGGTTCTATTGCTTGTTTTGAGAAAAAGTTTGAAATTTAGTTTTGAACCGAAATTCTGTCTGAAACTGAAAATTTTATTGGAAGAGAATTTTGGAAAGGAGGAGAAATAAAATCTATAAAAAGACCTGAAACAGTGTGAAGAACCCATTGATCTGTAGTGATCAGGTTCCAATTGTGTGCAAAGAGAGATAATCTGCCTCCTACTATGTTTTGGGAAGAAACATGAAAAGGAAGAAAATAAATATTTACCTTGAGGGGTGCGGGATCTTTGCCTTGAATGCTGAAATCTTGGGTTCCAAAATCTTCCTCTGGAAAGGAAGAAACCTGAGGAGACTGGATTTTGAAATTGCCTTTGATGTTGGAATTGTTGACTGGGAATTGAGACCTATTTGGGTATGAAGCACGGCCGGGAAAGCGGCCTATACCTTTCACAGCCTGTTCAGAAAAACTATCTTGATAAAAGATCTTTTTCAAAGATGTTCTCACTTTATTTAAATTGGAAAAAGTATTTACATAACTGTTTAGTTCTTTGATAAAAGTGTCTCAGAATAAAAAGCCATTTGTATCAGAATGAATTTCATTTATAGCAAAATCACACACTCTGGGGTCAATTCTTCTAAGGATGTTACGTCTACGCTCTGTGTACATTGCTGAATTGGCATTCCCTAAGAAGCTGAGCATTCTCTGAAGCCATTCTCTCACAATGACCGGATCTAACAAAGAATTGTCATACACAGCTTGTTCGGACAAATCAAAAAGTTTTGCTAAGGGGCCAATGGTGTCTAACATTTTGTCCTGACAAATTTTCCATGCCCTATCCATCCCTTTCTTAAGTTTAAATCCTGGGGAACCTATAAATTTTTAAATTTTTGGATCAACTTCAGGGGTACAACTTGCATTGTTAGGGAGAATCGGTCTGGGACATTCTGCCCTCATTTTATTTCTGGAATCCCTTTTTAAAGGTTGACGAAGTTGGAAATCAATAAAATCTGCAATATCTGATGAAGAGCACCACTCCGCAGATCTAGGATGATGCAAATCACCTAGGGTTACCTAGACAATAAAAAAACTTCACTTTTTTTTAATCAAGGTGTTTAGATTTTTTCAAACATTTTTAAAAAATTTTAATCTTCGGAGAAGCCAAAGAATCTTCAGATAAAGAATGAGATAAATAATCCTCAGACTTAACCGAATCCAGAGAGGAATCGTAATTCAATTCTGTATCAGAGCAAACATCAAAATTATCATCATTGGCCAAAGCCTCTCCCATTAGTGACCTCTTGGGAGTAGAGTAAATAGCAGGTGTTTTCCTTCCTTTCCTGCAAGGAACAGCAGAGCCAGAGACAAGCTGGCGTGATTTCTTAACCAATTTCTTACTTGCCTTAATACCACTAGAAATAGGTCTTTTCCCTTTTATAGCCTTTTTTGAGGATTTATCAAAAGGTTATTTTTTTCCAGCATTGAGTTCATGGAAATGTCAATCATTTTTTGAACACCTTCAGAATTAAGTGAAGGGTTTAAATCTGATTTTTGAGACATATTGAGAATAAATATATAGTATAATAAAACTATATTTAAATAAAAACTTATTTAAAAAGAAGAACTATTTAAATATAATAAAACAAAATATTTTTATATATATTTAAGAGTTGACCCCAAAGAATATGAGCAAACAATGATTTTAATATAGTTAAAAAACTTTTGTTAAGTGATATAATATTTTTGGTCAGAAGATGGAGACACAGACCAGTAAAAATGTATTAAATAATGTATTGAATAATGTCAGCCGGAAACAAATACTTTCAATCCGGAGCGCAACAAAGTAACAACTGTGTCAGACGGCAGCCAGCTGTTTGTGAGATAAAGAGGGCGGGAAACTAAATCGGAACTACGCAGTGAAAATGGAGGATCACTGCGCATGCGCACCGAGGCCAACAGTCACAAGATGGACGTCGGCACCAGCACAACGCAACGGATAAGAAATGCAGAGGCAACAAAAGCATAAAGAGCCAAAATAAACAGGTAAAAGTAAGAGAAAACGAAACCGGAATGTACAACAAAGACAAAGATAAGAAAGGGGGAAAAAATTATTAACCAACGAAAACGTAATAAATAATAAAAAACAAGATGTTTAAATCAATCCACAACAATGAAAATATACAAAAATTAAAGAAATAAATCAATAATATCAAGAAAATTTTGTTTATTAACACTCTGAGCACAATACTTATCTTCCTGAAGCAGTAAAAGAAAGAGGATTTGCTGCTTTATATTGGACAGTTTATAGGTTACATTGTCAAGCTGATTGGTCACTTTGTTTTAGTTTAACCAGTTCTCTATTTTTATTGGTCACTGGTTTGTACTCTGTTTTTACTGTCTTTTTCAAATATTGTCAGTTATTTGTATTAATTTATGTATATTTTTAAAAACTGCATTTAAGTAGTAAAGGAAAGAAAGCAAAATATGAGTCTCTGGTCTTGTAATAAAATCAGGCTGTTTGCAAAGCAGGGTAACAGCTGAAATAAGTTCTGCATTTTCTTGCAAGGCTTGGGTAGATATGCTTTAAAATCAGGCTGTTTGCAAAGCAGGGGAACAGCTGAAATAAGTTGAAGTATGGGTCTAGGGATATTATACCGGATACGCCAAAATAAGTAGGTTAGTTTGGGTAGGAAAGACATCTTTATTGATGCTATTCTCCCTGTCCAGGATATTTCTTTAAATTCCCATGTAGAGAGCAGATTCCGGAATTCTGTTAGTCTATCCGAGTAATTCTTAGCGATAGTAATGTCCGGGTCTGCGCTTAAAAAGGTTCCTAGAATATTAATAGTTTGAGAGTTCCATTGGAATTTATATGCTTTTTGTAGGGAAGTCAACTGCTGGACAGGAATGTTAATGGGTAGAGCTTCAGTTTTGTTGATGTTAAGTTTATAGTAACTTAATTGGCCAAAGCTTCTAAGAAGTCTAAACACCGTGGGTAAAGAGGTATCTGGGGATGTGAGGAACAGTGTAATATCGTCCGCATAAAGAGAGATTTTATGGCATGAGGTTGCTAATCGGGCCCCTGTAATTTGATGATCTAATCAAACCGCTTGAGCTAGGGGTTCAATAGCTAGCGCAAAGAGGAGAGGTGAGAGAGGGCAACCCTGCCTAGTACCATTGGTTATATTAAAAGAATCCGATTTCAAGCCTACTCCCTTAATTTTAGCTGACGGAGAGATATATAGTGCTTGTACCGCTTGAATAAAGGCATTTAAGAAATGGAAGGTGTGACGGATTCCCTGGCTACCCCGACTGGGTAGCTCCGCCAAACGGGTTCTGCTTCCTCCCTGCCGACTGCAGCTATGTAGCTGGCAAGTGACCACAGCCTGTAGCCACCCCTGATGCCCGACAGCACCAGTACTCAGGGTCCCACCCTGTGGCAGATTCCAGCTACTCCGACTGAGTAGATCTGCCAGAGGGTCCTTCATTTGCCTGCAACAGGCTTCCATGTAGCCCAGGAAAGTGATTTTAGCTGTAGCCAACCCAAATAACTAGACAGACTAGCATTCAGGTTAAACAAGAACTGATTTTATTGTAAAACATACACTCCTTTTATACACACAGCCCATCTTGATAACACAAAGGACAATCCCACAATTTTCCCGCCATACACGCCCCTCCAGACAGCCCAGCACCTCCATAGGAGCCACAGTCTCACATAATCCCAGTACCTAAGGGTGGCGGTTTCGGGTGATCCCGGTGGAGCGGCGGCACTTCCAGGGTGTCATTTTAAAGCTCTCGGTCCCCAGATGCCACAGTCCAAAAATCAGCATGATTCATTTCTGGGGACCGGAGTTACAGTCCGTTGAAATTATGGGGATAGGGGTGTCCAAAACCCCCGGTTCCCAAAGGAGCTCCCCTCCGGTAATTCCCCCACCTCTTGTCCTCCTTAGGGGCTACTAATCCCCAAAAGAGCGGAGCTCTGGGGCACATGGTTGCTGGAGCGACGAGGGGTAAAGTTAGCGGGTGTCCTGTGGCCGACCGGGAGTTCCAGGAGCATGGACAGCCTGAGAGGGGTTAGGCGGGTGTCCGTTGTGAGGCAGCCGACCGGGAGTTCCAGGAGAAAGGCCAGCCTAGGAGGGTTTTCCTGGTCATACACCAGCTCTTTTATAAACAATTTTGGAACACAAAAACAAGCCAACACAAAGCAAACAGTCTCCAGAGATGGAGGTTGCTCTGAGGAGCCCAAAACCACTGAGAAACAACAGGGGTGAGGTTGTAGGGGGATTGGGGGGGGGGCTTAGCTGTCTGGTATCCATGACAGGGGGCAAGGGTTCAGCCCCTGCAGCCCAGTATCTGTGACAGAAGGCTTGTATAGTATCTTATAAGTATTCCCATCTCACCCTGTCAAAAGCCTTCTCGGCGTTGAGAGACAGGGCGAGAAACAGAACCCCCCTTTTGGAAACCATCGATACTATATTAAGAATACTTCTAGTAGCGTCTGGCCCTTCTTTTTGTGGGATAAAGCCTAACTGGTCAGGATAATCAGGCGATAACTACTGCATGACTCAGGGGGCTTCCCTGGCTTCAGGATCGTGGTAATGGTTGCTTCTAAGAATTCTCCACTAAAAGAGCCCTTGTGCATTATTTCTTGGAACAATTTACATAATAAAGATGCTAATAGGGATTGGAAAGCTTTGCAGAATTGGGCCGTGTAGCCATCTGGGGATTTACCTTATTTCATATCCTTAACAACCTTCTTTACTTCCTCTAGGTTTATGAGGTTAACTAGGTTTACTATGCTGTCAGATGAGAGGTTAGGTTGTTGGAGCTTATCAAGAAATGATCTGATTTCTATTGAGGTGGGGGGAGGGTGGTCAAGATCTGCTTCAATGTTGTAAAGAGAATGGTAGAAGGATTTGAAAGTGTCTCCTATATCTCTGGGGGAATATACCAACTTAGCAGAGTTGTTTCAGATGCACAGTGCAGTGTCTAAGTTTTGTAGCTAGTAATAAAGAGGCTTTGTTACCTTGATGATATAAGATTATTTTGAACTTTTCTAGTGTGGAGTGAGTTCTAGAGTAAGACATACTGAGCTTATGTTTCAGTATCCGTAGTTGTATAGAAAGTGCGGCAAGTGAAGTCCCCTGCTTTTTACGTGTGTCAGCGTAGACTGTAATAAAATGTCCTCTAAGGAAGGCTTTAAGTGTGGCCCAAAGGGTCTCAGCCAAAATCTGAGGATGATCATTAATAGAGAGAAACTCAACGATCTTCTCCTGAAACTCGAGTTTAAGAGCAGGATCTGTGACTAGCTGATCTTTCAGTCACCACAAAGGAGGAGTGGTATTTGTTATATGTGGGCCAAGCGATAAGGTTACTGTGTCATGGTCAGACCAAGAGACTGGGGATATTTTTGTGCAAGAAATATTGTCTAATAACCGAGCACTTATGAAAAAGTAGTCAATATGGATATATGACTTATAGGGGGAAGGATTAGAAGGTAAATTCCCTATCTTGTGGATGCATTGCCCTCCAGCAATCGTATAAGTCATATTGACTAACAAGGTTCTGAAAGGCTTTGGAAAGGGGATGGGTTGCCCTGTCTGAAGTAGAAATATTTGGTCCCAGCCTGTCTAGTGTATGATCCCAAATAAGGTTAAAGTCCCCTCCCAGGACCAACTCCCCTTGCTTTACAGCCGACACCGACCTGAGGAGCTTCCCTAAGAATCTAATTTGTTTAGAGTTAGGTGCATAGACATTTACCAGTGTTACCAAATTGTTGTTTATTTTTCATACATGAATAATTAAACAGGCCTGAGGGTCACATTCCAAATAGATGCAATTGTATTTTATATTGTTGCTAAGATATATGGATACCCCTCTAGATTTAGACTGGAAGGAGGCTATAAGAACTATCGGGAATCCCCTGGATGCATGTGTGGTATCTCAGTGATACTCCTGAACGAAAGCTATACCCGTCTTGGACTTCCGTAGGAGGTTCAGTAGCAGGCTACGTTATGTTAGTGAGTTGAAGACTTGGGCATTTATCGTAAGAAGACGTAAACCTTCTATACTGAAAAATAACGACAAAAAAAAAAGGGGGAGATGGAGAAGGGATGGGAGTGTGGGTGTACTGTCCACCCGGCAAGATGCGATCACCTAGATAGTAAAAATATTGAAGTATCAGTAGGGATCTCAAAGGTATGGTAGGTATAACTGTACTGCTAATTGTATAATATGAGTAGATGTGGATCAGCGGTCTAAAGCCGCTTTGATATGGGTGAGGGGTAAAGGGGAAGCGGAGTGTGAGTAATGTGACCTCTATTGAGGTTAGGTGTATTGTTATGACACAGAGCAGCAGGATCAGACAAAGCAGAAGGGTAGAAAAGGGGGGGTCGGGTTATGAGTAGTATGTAGTAGTGAAGGAGAATGAAGGGGGAGCCTGAGGGAGGGGGAGCATCCCCCCAGTTTAGGAATGAAGTGGTATAGGGTTAAGGAGGTAATAGAAGTGATTCCTGAGATCTTATGGAGTGAAGTAAATCTTAATGTGGGGTGCATAATGTATGTCAACCTGACAGAATATGTTCAGGGCCTATAAAGTCTTAAATGGACTAAACAATTAACCGTGAAATAGCATGTGACCTAGAAAAGTACTGTAATCATTCTATAGGAGATACTAAGGAACCTTAACAGATTAAACCATGAAAAACTGCATAATAATAACAATGCCCAAATTAGTAAGTGGGGGGGGGGGGGAGATAAATGGTATACTTGCAGATGTGAAACCTGAGTCAATTGAAACCAGTTTTCTAAACTCCATAGACTTTGTCTGAGGAGCAGTAAAGTTACAGGAACCTGGTTGATTATGTGCCTAAATCAGTGTTAGAAAACATACTAAACCTATATCTATGGGCATATTGTAGTTTATACTAGAAAGTGAACCTATTGTGGATATGGTGTTTAAGATGATTGGGTGGTAGTTAACGAGTAAAGTAAATACCCGTCCGTGTACCTCCATAATTAGGTTACATAGGGATGTGGCCATCCGCGGTTGGTAATTAGAAGCTAATGTGTAAATCAATCTAGCTAGATTAACAGTGGAGTCAGTTATAAGACATCATCGTAGTCCTGAACCAATCCGGCAACCTCATAAAATGGGATACAAAGGAGCTGTTAGGAGGTTAAAGAGTAAGGTATGTACCGTATGTAAGCTTGTTTTGTATTCAGAAAATCACATACATTATTGCCAGTAGGTTGTGATGGGGGTCCCGTTAAGGGGAAATGAGCTATTGAAAATTCAGAGGGTAAGATAAGTACCCGTACATGAGCTCATAAAGAGTCCAGATGAAAGTTAGCGGTTGTTAAGAAGGTGAATGGCATGAGACTTAAGGTGGATTCTTTGGGTGAGGTGTATCTTTTCTTTTGGCCTGTTGGGAAGATCTCCTGGGCAGGGGCTGCCATTCAGGTGCAGAAGTATCAAGCACTTTAGGGTGCTCCGGTGATTTAGGATTGTGGTCTGCTGGCTGGGAAAGGCAGAGTGACTAGAGCAGCTTCATTCCTTGATCTGGTGAGGAAATCACGTAGGAACGGTCTACATACTGGAGGAAGATCTTTACGGGGAAACCCCATCTATATTTCAGGTTTTGGCGACGTAGGTTTTGAGTGAACTGCTGAAATGTTCTTCTCTTGGCTAGCGTATGTGGGGAGAGTTCAGGAAATTTTTGGACGGTGTTATATGGCTCTTTCAAATTCTTGTTGGAAAAGAATGCTCTGAGGATTTTTTCCTTGAATGCGAAGTAGTGCAACCTGATGATAACATTCCTTGGTGTGTCTGAGGCTGAATTTCGGGGACGAAGGGCTCTATGAGACGCTCTGTAAGGGTTCCAAGTAATTATTTAAAGAGTCCAGAAATGTATTTAGGCAGATCTGTCGTACTGATTTCCTCAGGGATACCCCTAATCCGGAGATTGTTACAACGAGATCTATATAGATCTGCTAGCTTAGCTTCGAGGTCTGATATCTGTTTAGCTAAGTTCTGGGAGTATGAAAGAAGATTGGTGTGATCAATGTTAAGATTTTTGTGCTTCCTTTCAAGCATCTCAGTATGCTCCCCCAGAGAGGAGATATCCCTTTTGAGCTCGCTGTCAGGGTGCCAGGAATTACACTGAGACGAGAAGTGCAACAATAATCACACGTTTATTAATAGCAAAAAATAATAAAAAGTCCACAAGTCAAATAACAAGCCAGGAGTCAAAAACCAGAGATGGTAGTCAGACGAGTCGAGTCAGGAGCCAAAGCGAATAGTCAGACGAGCCGGAATCAGTAACAAGGAAAACAGCAGAGTCAGGAACAAGCCAGGGATCAGGAACCAGGAAGGACGTCAGGCAGCCAGGTAATACACAGGAACTCTCAAAAACAGGTCTGAGATAACGCAAAGGCAAAGCATACTGAACAGAGGCCCTTTAAATAATAAGTGATGACATCACAATTCTGAGACTGCCTCCTGTCTCACATGGATGATGCACACCAGTCTGGCCATAAAAGAAAGTGTAGGAAATGAGCAGCATCCCCCACAATGCACCATAGTCAGGAAGAGAGGTGAGTAAAATGGCTGCCAGCAGCACATGGCAAACACAACAGGGAAAAAACCCTGACAGTACCCTCCCCTCAACGACCCCTCCGCCGCGGGAGGACAAAAGGCTTATTGGGGAAACGGGCATGGAAGGCACGGAGGAGGGCGGAAGCATGAACAGAGGAGGGAACCCAAGAACGCTCCTCCGGAGCGTAGACCCTCCAGTGAACCAAATACTGTACACGGCCCCTGGACATATGAGAGTCAATAATGCTGCTGACTTCATACTCCTCATGGTTGTCAACAAAGATAGGACGGGGACGAGGCAACACAGTGGTAAACCGATTACAAACCAATGGTTTCAAGAGGGAGACATGAAAAACATTGGAGATGAGCATAGCAGGAGGAAGGTCAAGAGCGTAGGCCACAGGATTAACTCGTCGGAGTATTCGAAAAGGACCAATATAATGGGGAGCCAATTTATTGGAAGGCACACAAAGGTTCAAGTTGCGGGAGGACAGCCAAACTCTCTCACCAACCTGGTAGGAAGGTGCGGGCAGATGCCTACGATCAGCGTGGAACTTTTGGCGCTGCATAGAACGATGAAGGCAATCCTGAATCTGCACCCACGTGGAACGGAGTTGCCGGAGATGCTCCTCCAAAGCCGGAATACCCTGAGACATGAATGAATCGGGCAACAAGGATGGTTGAAACCCATAATTCGCCATGAACGGGGATAACTTGGAGGAAGCATTAATAGCACTATTACGAGCAAACTCTGCCCGAGGTAACAGTTCAGACCAATTATTGTGGTAATCTGAGCAACGGAGGAACTGTTCCAGAGCTTGATTAGACCGTTCCGCAGCCCCATTGGATTGAGGGTGATATGCCGAGGAGAATGAAAGCTGGATCCCCATTTGAGCACAAAAGGAACGCCAAAATCTGGAGACAAACTGGCTACCCCGGTCCGACACTATCTCCTTGGGTAACCCATGTAAACAGAAAACCTCCCGGGCAAAAATTGAAGCAAGCTCCTGAGCGGTAGGCAGCTTCAACAAGGGAATGCAATGTGACATTTTAGAAAAACGGTCAACCACCATAAGGATAACAGTATTGCCATTGGAAACAGGGAGCTCGACAATGAAGTCCATGGAAAGATGTGTCCAAGGAAGCTCACCATTAGCAATAGGTTGAAGGAGACCCACAGGAAGACGTCGAGGAGTCTTATTCTGTGCACAAACTGAGCAGGAGGCAACATACGCAGCAACATCAGAATGAAGACCTGGCCACCAGAATTGTCGAGTGACAGACCAAATAATTTGGTTTTTGCCTGGGTGACCTGCGGCTTTAGGATAGTGGTAAGTGTGCAAAAGTTTAGTTCGAAGATTCTCAGGAACAAAACACTTACAACTAGGTTTCTCAGGAGGTGCATTGGTTTGTGCAGCCAGGATCTCCTCCCCGAAGGGAGAAGTCAAATTAGTACGTATGGTAGCCAAAATATGGTCAGGAGGTATAACAGGAGTACAGGGAGTGCAGAATTATTAGGCAAATGAGTATTTTGACCACATCATCCTCTTTATGCATGTTGTCTTACTCCAAGCTGTATAGGCTCGAAAGCCTACTACCAATTAAGCATATTAGGTGATGTGCATCTCTGTAATGAGAAGGGGTGTGGTCTAATGACATCAACACCCTATATCAGGTGTGCATAATTATTAGGCAACTTCCTTTCCTTTGGCAAAATGGGTCAAAAGAAGGACTTGACAGGCTCAGAAAAGTCAAAAATAGTGAGATATCTTGCAGAGGGATGCAGCACTCTTAAAATTGCAAAGCTTCTGAAGCGTGATCATCGAACAATCAAGCGTTTCATTCAAAATAGTCAACAGGGTCGCAAGAAGCGTGTGGAAAAACCAAGGCGCAAAATAACTGCCCATGAACTGAGAAAAGTCAAGCGTGCAGCTGCCAAGATGCCACTTGCCACCAGTTTGGCCATATTTCAGAGCTGCAACATCACTGGAGTGCCCAAAAGCACAAGGTGTGCAATACTCAGAGACATGGCCAAGGTAAGAAAGGCTGAAAGACGACCACCACTGAACAAGACACACAAGCTGAAACGTCAAGACTGGGCCAAGAAATATCTCAAGACTGATTTTTCTAAGGTTTTATGGACTGATGAAATGAGAGTGAGTCTTGATGGGCCAGATGGATGGGCCCGTGGCTGGATTGGTAAAGGGCAGAGAGCTCCAGTCTGACTCAGACGCCAGCAAGGTGGAGGTGGAGTACTGGTTTGGGCTGGTATCAAAGATGAGCTTGTGGGGCCTTTTCGGGTTGAGGATGGAATCAAGCTCAACTCCCAGTCCTACTGCCAGTTTCTGGAAGACACCTTCTTCAAGCAGTGGTACAGGAAGAAGTCTGCATCCTTCAAGAAAAACATGATTTTCATGTAGGACAATGCTCCATCACACACGTCTAAGTACTCCACAGCGTGGCTGGCAAGAAAGGGTATAAAAGAAGAAAATTTAATGACATGGCCTCCTTGTTCACCTGATCTGAACCCCATTGAGAACCTGTGGTCCATCATCAAATGTGAGATTTACAAGGAGGGAAAACAGTACACCTCTCTGAACAGTGTCTGGGAGGCTGTGGTTGCTGCTGCACGCAATGTCGATGGTGAACAGATCAAAACACTGACAGAATCCATGGATGGCAGGCTTTTGAGTGTCCTTGCAAAGAAAGGTGGCTATATTGGTCACTGATTTGTTTTTGTTTTGTTTTTGAATGTCAGAAATGTATATTTGTGAATGTTGAGATGTTATATTGGTTTCACTGGTAAAAATAAATAATTGAAATGGGTATATATTTGTTTTTTGTTAAGTTGCCTAATAATTATGCACAGTAATAGTCACCTGCACACACAGATATCCCCCTAAAATAGCTAAAACTATAAACTACTTCCAAAAATATTCAGCTTTGATATTAATGAGTTTTTTGGGTTCATTGAGAACATGGTTGTTGTTCAATAATAAAATTAATCCTCAAAAATACAACTTGCCTAATAATTCTGAACTCCCTGTAGGTCAGAAAATGTTTCATGTCTACTGAGTCTATCAGAATTCCTAGGAATGGAACTCTTGTCAGAGGAACAAGTGAACTCTTTTTTTATGTTCACCTTCCAACCGTGAGTTCTTAGAAAAGCCAACACGATGTCCGTGTGAGATTTGGCTAGATGGTAAGTTGATGCCTGAATCAAAATATCATCCAGATAAGGCGCCACTGCTATGCCCCGCGGCCTTAGAACCGCCAGAAGGGACCCTAGCACCTTTGTGAAAATTCTGGGAGCTGTGGCCAACCCGAAAGGAAGGGCCACATACTGGTAATGTTTGTCCAGGAAGGCGAACCTGAGGAACTGGTGATGATCTTTGTGGATAGGAATGTGAAGATACGCATCCTTCAAATCCACGGTGATCATATATTGACCCTCCTGGATCATTGGTAAAATTGTTCGTATGGTTTCCATCTTGAACGATGGGACTCTGAGAAATTTGTTTAGACTTTTGAGATCTAAAATCGGTCTGAAGGTTCCCTCTTTTTTGGGAACCACGAACAGATTGGAGTAAAACCCCTGCCCTTGTTCTAATTTTGGAACTGGGCAGATTACACCCATGGTATATAGGTCTTCTACACAGCGTAAGAATGCCTCTCTTTTTGTCTGGTCTACAGACAAACGTGAAAGATGAAATCTCCCTCTTGGGAGAGAATCCTTGAATTCTAGACGATACCCCTGGGTCACAATTTCTAATGCCCAGGAATTCTGAACGTCTCTTGCCCAAGCCTGAGCGAAGAGAGAAAGTCTGCCCCCTACTAGATCCGGTCCCGGATCGGGGGCTGCCCCTTCATGCTGTCTTGGTAGCAGCAGCGGGCTTCTTGGCCTGTTTACCTTTATTCCAGGTCTGGTTAGGTCTCCAGACTGACTTGGAATGAGCAAAGTTCCCCTCCTGCTTGGAGGCAGATGAGGAAGTAGAGGGACCGCCTTTAAAGTTTCGAAAGGAACAAAAATTATTCTGTTTGGTCCTCATTTTAACCGTCTTGTCCTGAGGAAGGGCATGACCTTTACCTCCAATAATGTCAGAAATGATCTCCTTTAGTTAAGGCCCGAATAGGGTCTTACCCTTAAAGGGAATAGCTAAAAGCTTGGATTTAGATGACACATCAGCAGACTACGACTTAAGCCATAATGCTCTACGCGCTAAAATGGCAAAGCCTGCATTCTTTGCCGCTAATTTAGCCATTTGGAAAGCGGAATCTGTAATAAAAGAATTAGCTAGCTTGAGAGCCTTAATTCTATCCAAAATATCATCTAATGGGGTCTCAACCTTAAGAGACTCCTCTAGAGCCTCAAACTAAAAAGCTGCTGCAGTAGTTACTGGAACAATGCACGCTATGGGTTGTAAAAGAAAACCCTGATGAATAAACAATTTCTTTAGAAGACCCTCTAATTTTTTATCCATAGGATCTTTGAAAGCACAACTGTCCTCAATAGGTATAGTTGTACGCTTAGCCAGGGTAGAAATAGCTCCCTCCACCTTAGGGACCGTCTGCCACGAATCCCGAATGGTGTCAGATATGGGAAACATTTTCTTAAAAGTAGGAGGGGGGAGAGAATGGAATGCCTGGTCTATCCCATTCCTTAGTAACAATATCCGAAATTCTTCTAGGGACTGGAAAAACATTAGTGTAAGTAGGGACTTCTAGATATTTATCCATTTTACACAGTTTCTCTGGTGGGATGACAATAGGGTCACAATCATCCAGAGTCGCTAAGACCTCCCTGAGTAACAAGCGGAGGTGTTCAAGCTTAAACTTAAAGGCCGTCACATCTGAGTTTGTTTGAGGGAACATCTTTCCTGAATCAGAAAGCTCTCCCTCAGATGGCAATTCCCCCACCCCCAAATCAGAACACTGTGAGGGTACATCGGAGATGGCCAATAATGCGTCAGAGGGCTCAGCATTTACTCTAATACCTGACCTGCTGCGCTTACCCTGTAAACCTGGCAGTTTAGATAATACCTCTGTAAGGGTAGTAGACATAACTGCAGCCATATTTTGCAGGGTGAAAGAAGTAGACGCACTAGAAGTACTTGGCGTCGCTTGGGCGGGTGTTAAAGGTTGTGACACTTGGGGAGAAGCAGATGGCATAACCTGATTCTCTTCTGACTGAGAATCATCCTGAGACATGCTTTTATCAGCTAAAATATGTTCTTTGCAATGTAAGGCCCTTTCAGTACATGAAGGACACATTTGAAGTGGGGGTTCCACAATGGCTTCTAAACACATGGAACATTGGCTTTCCTCAATGTCTGACATGTTAAAACAGGCTAGTAATGACCACAAACAGGCTTGAAAACACTTTAGTGAAAAAATAACAATATGAAAAAACGGCACTGCGCCTTTAAGAGAAAAAAAGGATACAATTTTCGCAAAACTGCTTTAAAATGATAAAATGATCTCAATTTTCTTATATATGTATCCAAACTTGCTAGCTAAGATTGCACCACAAGAAAAGGAAAACTTAACCCTTATGTACAAAAACGTTAGACAAAAAAACGTTATGATCAACCAAAAACCCCCTGCACCTCTGTGGCGCCTACCTGCCCTCAGGGGTCTGCAAAATCGGTTTAACCCTTCGATTAGGCCCAAACTTTCCTGAAAGGCCCACCGGAGCTAGAGCTTGCTGCTTGCATGGGGAATACAACTGCGCAACTGAGGTGCGAAAATAGGCCCCGCCCATCTACCTCAATTTCTCACAGCCTAGAACAAGAACCGCTACAAAGCGGTCTAAAAACCTAGCCATGTGGATTCATATACACAAGTCTAACTGAAGCCATGTGCACCCTCCATTGCCAATATAAATGAAAACTTTGTCACAAAAAACGTTAATTTATCTCCCGACATAGAATCGTTTGCTCACAAACATTATGTTATCAGTGTCAACCATTTTTTACAGCCCAACATACAGGTCCAGTAATACCCTTCTCTTTCACATTAGGATTACTGCTTACCCCTTCCCTCATGGGGATACTGTCAGCCAATTCTGAAATAACACAGTCTCTCCAGAAATAAATGACTGAACATACCTCAATGCTTGTAGCATGAAAAACGTTCCTCACACTGAAGTTTCTTAAGTACTCCTCAGCCATTCTGTGGGAACTACACTGGATCTTAGTAACAACTGCTAAGACCATCAGTCTCCGGGCAGAAATCTTCATCCATCTGCTGCCTGGGAAAAAATAGCACTCACCGGTACAATTTAAAATAAAAGTCTTGCTTGAAGAAAATAAAAACTAACATTTTATCACCTCTTTCACTATACCCTTCCTATTACTTAGTATAGGCAAAGAGAATGACTGGGGGGTGGAGTGAAGGGAGGAGCTATATAGACAGCTTTGCTGTGGTGCTCTTTGCCACTTCCTGTTAGCAGGAGGATAATATCTCACAAGTAAAGGATGAATTTGTGGACTCGTATCTTGTAGAAGAAAAGTTTTTAATAAACTTTCTATCGTAATTGGTGAACCCCAAAAAACGTTGAATAGACCGAAGACCAACTGGGCGAGGCCACTGCAGAACTGCAGATAACTTGTCAGGATCCATGGAGAACCCTGCAACGGAGATAACATAACCTAGGAAGGTTACTTGAGTCTGATGGAACTCACATTTCTCGAGGTTACAAAACAGGCCGTTCTCACGTAGTCTCTGAAGAACCCGTGTAACATCAGAACGATGAGCCTCAAGTGTGGGTGAGTGTATGAGGATGTCGTCTAAGTACACCACAACACACTGTTGCAACATATCACGTAGGACATCATTAATAAATTCCTGAAAAACAGCAGGAGCATTACATAGGCCAAAGGGCATTACAAGATACTCATAATGCCCGCTCCTGGTGTTAAATGCTGTTTTCCATTTGTGGCCCTCCTTAATCCTAACGAGATTGTACGCTCCTCTCAAATCAAGTTTAGTAAAGACTGTAGCTCCCTTGAGGCGGTCAAAGAGTTCCGTAATGAGCGGAATAGGGTAAGCATTCTTAATGGTAAGATAATTAAGACCCCTATAATCGATACATGGTCTTAGCTCGCCACCCTTTTTCTTCACAAAGAAGAAGCCAGCCCCTGCAGGAGAGCAGGATTTGCAGATGATCCCTCCTCCTTAAGCGGTTCCGGGGATGAGGATAAACCACCCAAGGTCTGCCCCTGACAGGACCTTAGGTGTGAGCGTTTCCCGGCCGTGTAGGACAAGACTTCAAAAGGTGGCCCTGTAACCCACAATAGAGGCAGAGCCCCTCCCTGCTCCTAAAGGCCCTCTCCACCGTGTGGTGCAATCTTAGCTAGGCATGGGAGGAGAGGGAGGCATGGGTGAGAACGAACATGTAGGAGACAATGGAACAAGAGGCTTCCGCAAGCGCTCTTTGAAAGAGGGCCTCTCTCTGAGTCTGATGTCAATTAGGATCAAAAAAAGACACCAATGCCTCGAGATCCTCTGGTAAATCTCTGGCAGCAACTTCGTCTTTAATCGCATAAGGAGCCCATGAAAGAAGGCGGCAACAAGGGCTTCATTGTTCTAACCTACCTCTGCGGCAAGCGTACGGAATTCAATAGCATACTGAGCAACAGATCTTGTACCTTGCTGAATGGACATAAGTCGTTTAGCAGCAGAGGAGGAGCGAGCCGGAACATCAAATACCCTTCGAAAGGAGGCCACAAATTCAGGGTAATTTGAAATCACAGGTTTATTAGTCTCCCACAAGGGATTAGCCCAGGCAAGAGCTGTGTCAGAGAGTAACGAGATGAGAAATCCCACCTTAGCTCTTTCAGAGGGAAACGCCTGAGGTAACATCTCAAAGTAAATGCCCACCTGGTTCAAAAACCCTCTGCACTGAATAGGATCGCCTCCATATCGCTGAGGTAGAGGTGCAGAACCGGACATGCTCCTGGTAGGCATAGGTGCAGCAGCGGAAACAGGAGCAGCCATAACTTGGGGGACACTTTGGTCCAAATGTGCAGTGTGAGTCAGCAGGGTTTGCAGGGCTAGTGCAAATTGATCCAAGCGGTGATCCTGTACATTCATCCTGGAAATGATGGCAGGTAAAGGTGGATAATTAGCAGCATCAGGATTCATGACCTTTGCGTAATGTCAGGGTGCCAGGAATCAGACTGAGACGAGAAGTGCAAAAATAATCACACCTTTATTAATAGCAAAAATAACAAGCCAGGAGTCAAAACCAGAGCTGGTAGTCAGACGAGCCGAGTCAGGAGCCAAAGCGAATAGTCAGACGAGCCAGAATCAGGAACAAGGAAAACAGCAGAGTCAGGAACAAGCCAGGGATCAGGAACCAGGAAGAACGTCAGGCAGCCAGGTAATGCACAGGAACTCTCACAAACAGGTCTGAGACAACGCAAAGGCAAAGCATACTGAACAGAGGCCCTTTAAATAATAAGTGATGACATCACAATTCTGAGACTGCATCCTGTCTCACATGGATGATGCACACAAGTCTGGCCATAAAAGGAAGTGTAGGAAATGAGCAGCATCCCCCACAATGCACCATAGTCAGGAAGAGAGGTGAGTAAAATGGCTGCCAGCAGCACATGGCAAACACAACAAGGAAAAAACCCAGACAACTCGCTTACTGATTATCTAAGATCCTGTTTAAGGGATATGTAGTAAGTATCCATTTTGTCGGATAAGGCTTTGATGGAGTCGAGAATAGTATATTGTGAGAGCCCGGGGCGTTCTTTGAGTGAGTTACCAGGCTTTGCTGTGCTGCTATAAGTGGCAGCGTCCCTGGAATCTTCATCTGAGCCCTTTGGGTCTGAGAGGATTTTACTATTGAAATGATCATTTAGAGTCCTCTTATGATTTTCTTGGTGCTCCTGCTTTTTCCTCAAATTATGAGCCATCTTGAAAGAGATTTTCCAATGTCTCACAAACAGAATAGGATCTATGAATATGCCCTGGGCGTAGTGGATTCCTTAACTGTAATTGGAACTGGGGGGAATCCATCTGGCACCCCTACTTGTAGGGCCCTAGCACCACATATCTGATGTTTCCACCTCAGGAGGAAAGGCAGATCTGTTTGGTTGAGGTGGGGGAGGAGTTGGAATCACCAAGGGGATTTTGCCCCTGTAGACTAGAGAGTGCTCTTCTGTATATAGCCTCCCTCCAGGGAAGGTGCCCTCTATGGGCGAAGTTGGTAAAAGGATAGAGGATATTACCCACAGGCAATGAAGTCCTGCGAGAAAGGAAGGATGGGGCTATCTTATGTAGTGAGCCAAAGAATCCCAAGCTAGGGCTTGCTTGAATTAATCTGGTTGTTTGAGGAGTACATAATTTGCCTCAGTGTAGCCCCACAATGAGATATCTAACAGATATTGAGTGGCTTACGATAGCTGCAAGAAGGCCCTCTCTGTATGTGATGTCTACTGTAGAGTAGGGCTGGCAGCACTTATACTGGTTATGTCTTTACCTCAGCATAGCCCACTATGAGGTATCTGAACAATATTCAGTGGTTTAAGATAGCTGCAAGGATAGGGCCGTATCTGTATAGAATGTTGACAATAGAATAGGACTTGCAGCACCTGCACAGGTTTGAGCTCTATTCAGCTGAATAGAGAAGTTGCAAGTATGGGGCCTGTGGTAGATGGGACTATGGGGATACTCCAAATAAGTTGTGGTCTACCTCACTGTTAATAGGGGTCAAGAAGGTGTCTTCCGCTGAAACACTCGGTTTAGGCTTCCCAATCTCGATATTTGGAGTTCAGGGCGTAATAGGAGGTAAGGGGTAAAGGAGAGGGGGGCTTTTACTATTAAGAACTAGTATTTGGTATGGGAATTTCTCTGAAAGTCACGGAGCTCCGCTCTGCCGGTCTGCTCCGATGTTAGCTCCACCTCTCCCTAGTTCAGTCTTTACATTTAGCAGAATCTCACACGAAACAACTAGTGTCGTTTCATCAAAGGCATGGTTGGAGTATCAATTTAAAAAAAGAGTTTCTTGATTCCTCATACAAAGGTCACCGTTTTAGGTTTCCAGATAGATTCACTATCCATGACTTTTTCTTTAACAGACAAGAGACGAATGAAATTGGTATTAGGTTGTCTAAACCTTAAGTCTCGATTGTTCCCTTCAGTGGCTATGTGCATGAAAGTCTTGTGACTGCAGCATCGGACGCGATCATCTTTGCTCGTTTTCATATTAGACCTCTGCAGCTTTGCATGGTGAATCAATGGTGCAAGGATTATACTCGCATACCACAACTGATATACTTAAATCCCAACATTCAACTCTCTCTGTCATGGTGGTTGGACCATTATCAGATTGTTCAAGGGGCCTCTTTTGTTTGTCCTTCCTGGACTGTGATCTCGACAGACTCAAGTCTTACAGGTTGGGGAGCTGTCTGGGGGTCTCTGACTGCACAAGGGGTTTGGAAACCTCAAGAGGCAAGGTTACCCATCAATATTTTAGAACTCTGTGCTATCTTCAGGCTTGGCCTCTGTTAAAGAGAGAACTTTTCATTTGTTTTCAGACAGACAATATCACAACAGTGGAATATGTCAATCATCAGGGAGGGACTCACAGCTCTTTAGCATCGAAAGAAGTATCTCGGATTCTTTCTTGGGCGTAGTCCAACTCTTGTCTAATTTCTGCAAATTCATATTCCAGGAGTAGACAATTGGGAAGCAAATTATCTCAGTCGGCTGACTTTGCATCCGGGGGAGTGGTTTCTCCATCCAGATGTATTTCATCAGATTGTACAAATGTGGGGTCTTCCAGAAATAGATTTGATGGCCTCTCGTTTTAACAAGAAACTTCCCAGGCAGAGATGGTGGATGCTTTAGCAGTTCCTAGGTTTTACCAACTTACTTACATTTTTCTGCCTCTAGTTCTTCTTCCAAGGGTGATCTCCAAGATCATTATGGAACAATCTCATGTGTTTCTGATAGCACCAGCATGGCCTCACAGGTTCTGGTATGCGGATCTTGTCCGGATATCCAGTTGCCAACCTTGGCCACTTCCTTTAAGGCCAGACCTTCTGCCTCAAGGGCCGTTTTTTCCATCAGGATCTCAAATCTCTAAATTTGAAGGTATGGAAATTGAACGCTTAGTTCTTAGTCATAGAGCTTTCTCTGACTCAGTGATTAACACTATGTTACAGGCTTGTAAGTCAGTTTCAAGGAAGATTTATTATCAGGTTTGGAAAACCTATATTTCATGATGCTCTTCTCATAATTTTTCTTGTCATTCTTTTGGAATTCCTCGGATTTTTACAGTTTCTTCAGGATGGTTTGGATAAGGGTTTTTCTGCAAATACTTTGAAAGGACAAATTTTTGCTCTTTATGTTTTATTTCATAGACAGATTGCTAAACTTACTAATATCCACTGTTTTGTTCAGGCTTTGGTTCGCATCAAACCTGTTAAGTCTATTTCTCCGCCTTGGAGTCTTAATTTGGTATTAAGGATTTTGCAGGCTCCTCCTATTGAGCCTATGCATTCTTTGGATATTAAACTACTTTCTTGGAAAGTGTTATTTCTTTTGGCTATCTCTTCTGCTAGAAGAGTTTCTGAGTTGTCGGCTCTCTCTTGTGATATTCCATCAAGATAAAGCGGTTTTACGGACTTCGTTTAAATTCTTACCTAAGGTTGTAAATTCTAACAACATTAGTAGGGAAATTGTTGTTCTTTCTTTGTGTCCTTATCCTAAGAATTCTCTTGAGAGATCTCTACATTCTTTGGATGTGGTAAGAGCTTTGAAATACTATGTTGAGGCTACCAATGATTTCAGAAAGACTTCTTTTACAAGGTAGATAATCCCTTTATTACCCATTCCCCAGTTTTGCATAACCAACACTGTTATATGTTTTACCTCTGTGATTACCTTGTATCTAGGAACCTTCTTCCAGCCCCCTGATCACATGACTGTGACTGTTTATCATCTAGTGTCTTAAATTTAGCATTGTATTGTGCTAGATCTTAAATAACCCCCTGTGCCTGATCACAGTGTTATCTATATGGCCCATGTGTACTTTCTGTCTCTTTGTGTTGAAAAGAGATTTAAAAAGCATGTGATAAGAGGCAGCCTTCAAAGGCTTAGAAATTAGCATATGAGCCTACCTTTGTTTAGTTTAAACTAAGAATACCAAGAGAAAAAAGCAAATTTGATGATAAAAGTAAATTGGAAAGTTGATTAAAATTAAAAGTCCTATCTGAATAATGAAAGTTTAATTTATACTAGACTGTCCCTTTAAATAAGGATTTTATTAAAGAGGCAAATATTTTCCCACTCTTTTTTTACTTCCGCTCCCATTGATATACAAATACGGTGTTATCAAATGTTTGTTTATACATGTACTCTGTTTTACATGTTATGTCCTTTCTTTCTGGTTCCAAGACTTTAAATTTGGGTGTTTGTTTCCTGTTCCAGTTTGGACATCAACCTTAAAGGGAAAATATAGTTCAAAAAATGGCATGCTCTGCGACTCTACACCTCTATGTGATGAACCCCTGCAATATATAAACATATATCAGAAGTACCACTCGGGACCCGAAGAGCACTGCTGGTCCTGAGCAGAAACTGCCACTGCTTTACACAGCTGGGTCTGTGGGTCAAATATATATATATTTATTTAAAGTGATTGTAAAGTTTAAGGAATTAAAACCCAGTATCTAAAAATACTCTTAAACAGGGGCACTCTAATTCATTAAACTTTACAAACAAACTTTTTTTTAAAAAAAATACTTACCTTTGCGTTACAGTAAACAGACCGCTGATCCTCCACCCGCATCTCCTTCTGTATTTTGCAAAGATTCAGAAATATATCAGAGCGCCAACAATTGAAGGCAGGGTCCCAAATAAAGCAAAAACAACTTTACAGGTGTGTTCCCAGTGTATTTATTATAACACAATCAGAACAGTAATGGTTAACTTTCCAACTATATTCGCTGTGTATTTTGTGATACAATAAGAACAATTGGGTTATAACCCAATATTGTACTTAAACAATATTGGATTACAAAAATGACAAACGGTAAATCTAAACAAATTTATTATAAAATCACAGGATATTTAAAATCCCAATATACAGGAATTTAAAAACCAAATTTACAGAAAATTAAAAACAGTCTGAGTGTCCCTCATGGATCCATGTTAACAGTCTAGTGATTTGATCCAACCATACATTTATTGGAGCAAATATTATCAGAAGAAAAACTCAACCTATGACGCTTTCTATATAATAATAAATCACCAGTGCCTGCCTCTAGGCAGATCTGGTGCTTCTGGATACTGTATAAATGTTTAAAACTTTTCTTCTATTTAAATCAGAACATTAAATGTGATAAACCTGTATTTCACAAACAGTACCTTTTGCAGGTCAAGACAAGTAGATAGAGAACGATATGTTATATTGTTTCAAACTCTCACTAGCAGCCTACAATCGTTATCGATCGGGGTAACTGAATAAAGTACCCTTGGAAGAGGATCCTATAATCTGTTGTCAACTTGTGTAAAACAAATATCAAATGGATGTACAAATAGCAAGACTCCGTCAAATGAATAAATTCCTTAGTGCTGTGTTTCAGTGAAGCATATGAATGCAGTGCAAACCAAATGTCTGCTAATGGACTTGGTCCAAGCCAGAAAGCACAATTCACAATAAACAATGATTCAGTGTCTCCTAACAATACGATACATAAACTGAAATTTTGAAATTTAATTTTTTTTTCATAATATCCCAAAAAACGTGATCAAAGAATAAAGTTCAGTGTAAAAATAAATGGTGTAAAAAACAGCGGTGTGATGAAAAACAATTGCGGTGAAAGACCAGTTTAGTGATTAATCTTCAGCAGAGTGTTTGATTCAAAAAATAAAAATAAAACAGTTAAAGTTTCATCCTAAACCAATTGTGTATGAGTTTGTGCGGTGCTTGACAACCTTAAATTCCGACGGGTATATATATATGCCAAAAGTCAAAGTATTATGTTGTTTAATTTTCCTCACGGTCCTATGTGTGGGGGATTTTTCAGTCAGCCCTGGGTCCCTTTTGCTTCTCAAGCGTTCGGTCCCTCAGCCCTTTTAAGCCCTTGTTCCCTCTGCTTTCAAGCTCACGGTCCCTCTGCCGAAAAAATATATAATGGTGTAGATTGCTACGAATAAGTGTCAGTAATTGAAATTAAACTTACCAGCCAACGCGTTTCGGTCGAATAGTGACCTTTCTCAAGACTGGTTTTATCTATCGGACAGGGAGTTTAAATACCTTGTTACATGTGACCTTTCTATGGTACCGGAAGTGTTTGTTTAAGACCTCCGTTTCTTTTAATATTGTGATATTCCTCTCTGTTTCATATAGTCATGCAATTCCAACTATAGGAATCTATATAGTCCCGATATTGCTTGTAACCATATATTAAAAGAAATCATATAGTCATTTACATGGCTGTTTTCTAACCCGGTTTTTGTCCGTTTTCATTGGTTATTCTGAGTACCCTATGTCGCTTCTGTAATTGGCTGCCCTTAGGGGTGTGTGACAGATAGGTTTTCTTATTGGATGTTTAGCACGGTGTGTGTACTTATACTTCCCTATGATTGGCCTATGTTCAAACTTCATTATAGTTGGTTCAAATATCGCTACAGGGGAAAACCGACCTTTGTTTATCAGTGTTAACTGTATTTCCTAATTTCTGTGAACTTTTTCTAGTGCATGTATATTATATCTTAGGACATCTAAAAGTCATTAGTAATTCTAGGAAACACGGAAATTAGGAAATACTATTACTATAAAATACTATAATGAAGTTTGAACATAGGCAATTGTTTTTCATCACACCGCTGTTTTTTACACCATTTATTTTTACACTGAACTTTATTCTTTGATCACGTTTTTTGGGATATTATGAAAAAATTTTTTTTTTCAAAATTTCAGTTTATGTATCGTATTGTTAGGAGACACTGAATCATTGTTTATTGTGAATTGTGCTTTCTGGCTTGGACCAAGTCCATTAGCAGACATTTGGTTTGCACTGCATTCATATGCTTCACTGAAACACAGCACTAAGTAATTTATTCATTTGACGGAGTCTTGCTACTTGTACATCCATTTGATATTTGTTTTACACAAGTTGACAACAGATTATAGGATCCTCTTCCAAGGGTACTTTATTCAGTTACCCCGATCGATAACGATTGTAGGCTGCTAGTGAGAGTTTGAAACAATATAACATATCGTTCTCTATCTACTTGTCTTGACCTGCAAAAGGTACTGTTTGTGAAATACAGGTTTATCACATTCAATGTTCTGATTTAAATAGAAGAAAATTTGTAAACATTTATACATTATCCAGAAGCACCAGATCTGCCTAGAGGCAGGCACTGGTGATTTATTATTATATAGAAAGCGTCATAGGTTGAGTTTTTCCTCTGATAATATTTGCTCCAATAAATGTATGGTTGGATCAAATCACTAGACTGTTAACATGGATCCATGAGGGACACTCAGACTGTTTTTAATTTTCTGTAAATTTGTTTTTTAAATTCCTGTATATTGGGATTTTAAATATCCTGTGATTTTATAATAAATTTGTTTAGATTTACCGTTTGTCATTTTTGTAATCCAATATTGTTTAAGTACAATATTGGGTTATAACCCAATTGATCTTATTGTATCGCAAAATACACAGCGAATATAGTTGGAAAGTTAACCACTACTGTTCTGATTGTGTTATAATAAATACACTGGGAACACACCTGTAAAGTTGTTTTTGTTTTATTTGGGACCCTGCCTTCAATTGTTGGCGCTCTGATATATTTCTGAATCTTTGCATTTTATCATTTGACCACTAGGGGTCAATCTATCTGAGTTAAAGGGACACTGTAAGCAAAATTTAATGATGCTTGTTACAAACTAACTACCCAAAATAAGCATGTTCTCAATAGGATCTCATTATGAGATTTTTACCATATCGCCATAATCTTCTTTAATAAATTAATTATTTTCCAAACCCACTCCGTGGGTATACTTTGCTCCTCTCCAATCCTGGCTGTCAACTGCAGTTGGAATATGGCGCCTAAAATTCTCTCTGCGCATGCGCAAGATTGTACATCGTCACCGCAAATGTCACTCCACTAAAGACTGCCTGGAACATAGAAGACCTGCTATATTGATCGTACATCATACGATCCAGAAGTGCTTTGAAGATCAGGTCGTGCAGGCTAATAGTGTTTCTATTGTACATAGAAAGCCTGGAGAACCAATTGCATAGATTTTGGTCTAAAAAGCGCAAGGTGATTCCAATCTAGCTAAGGGCAATTTTGGCTTCAATAGTTGCTAATGCGCATGCGAATGAGAACTATTTAGTCTGATAATGATATGCAAAAACACCAAATATGATTGGTTATAGTTTTAAAACAAGTAGTGCCGAAAATTGGGGGCTGGATATTATGATGTAATCATCCAAAAATAAAGATGCTTTTTCTAACGTTATGCGGCTTCGTTTTTCAACATTTGTAGGTCAGCAAGTTTTACTTCATACATCTTACTTATTATGTGTTTTTTTATACTAAATTTAGTAAAAGTTAGTATTCCTTTAAGGGTCATTTCCAGCAGATGCTTGGTGAATTTGTCTAAGAATCCTTCTGTATTTTGCATATGGATGGCGAATCTGGCTTCCTCAAATCGTTGCGTGCCCAACGAGCTGGACACCAAAGGGTGCACGCAACAATTGGAGGAAGCCGGATTCGTCATTGATCCTGTTTTTAAGAGTATTTTTAGATACTGGTCTATAATACCTTAAACTTTACAATCACTTTAACCCATTTGAAGGAGTTAAACATGTACAGGTATTGAGTCCCTAGTCTTAAAGTGAATGTACACTTTCAAGAATGAGTGCCCTGTTTTTAAAAATCCTATTAAAAACAGGGGCACTTTCATTGATGAAAGTTTAATTTCACCGTTTTCTTTAAATACTTACCATTTTACCACTGGGCACTTTCACATGAAAATTGACATTCACTTTAAAATTACATGTTCTAACGAATTGGACTGTGCAATTTTTCCACTATAATCGCCTTTTAAGTTTTCATTTGTTGAATGCTATTTTAACAAAGAACATGGAATTTGTTATGCAGTCTTTTTATACATTTCCTTTAACTTGAAATTAATATTAGTACATGAGGTTAAATAAAATATTTGCCACCTATCTTTAAAGGGACACTGAACCCAATTTTTTTCTTTAATGATTCAGATAGAGCGTGCAATTTTATGCAACTTTCTAATTTACTCCTATTATCAAATTTTCTTCATTCTCTTGATATATTTATTTAAAATGCAAAAATGTAAGTTTAGATGCCGACCCATTTTTGGTGAACAACCTTGGTTGTTCTTGCTGATTGGTGGATAAATTCATCCACCAATGAACAAGTGCTTTCCGGGGTACTGAACCAAACAAATAGCTTAGATGCCTTCTATTTCAAATACAGATAGCAAGAGAACGAAGAAAAATTGATAATAGGAGTAAATTAGAAAGTTGGATGCTCTGTCTGAATCATAAAAGAAATGGATTCAGTGTCCCTTTAATACAATTATGATGAATGAGAATGGAAGATATTTTATCAATTGTAATAATTTCTCTAAAAAATACGTTTTTTTCTTTCATATTATTTGCAAACAGGCATTATAATACAAATGTAATATTTCAGTTACCTGTTATGTATGTTCCCTGTTTAAACATGATTTTTTTTTGTAAGTATCAACAACCAATAACATACTTTTTGCAATTAAATACAATGGATCATAATGTTAACAATTAGTTTATTAATGCTAATAACCTTACAACCTGTTTCCATTAATACACGGTGATAAATATTCATCTACGCTATTGTGTTTAGCCTTCATTTCTCGCTAATCTTCATTCAGCCATCTGCTTGCTCCATGAATATGTAATATTCTTACCTTTCCTTTTCACAAATCCCATTCACTATACCAAATATTTTCCTTTACAACTATGTATTATGAAACCTCATTGGTTATGGTATCTCCCCCTCCCTTCCCGCTTATTATTTTGCATTGGCTGATCATTGAAGCTAGACTGCGGTGATCTTGCTTCGTCGGCCACTGATTGGCTGAGAGGCGTTCGGGAAGGAGGTGGGGATACCTAAGGGGTAGGTACGCCATTTTTACTAGCGTAACACGGCAGCGACAGAGACATTGGGCGATTATTACTATATCGTGTTTGGTAAGTAGAGTTTTTTTGTGGTATCCGCTTTTTGTGAATAGGTATTATGAGGTATTTTGGTCTCAGTGATATAAAGCTGGCATGCGCCTTATTAACGCAAGCTCGGTGAGGGTTTTCCGCCATTGTCCTTGTTCTGTTGGTGTTAGAATGGGAACATGAAACAGATTTTGGAATGTGGTTTACTAGACCATTGTTTGTAAAGGATGCTGCATTTGTATCTTAAATCGTAGGGTATTGGTATGTTCGAGCACAATGATAGGCAGCAAAACATAAATGTGACCAGAACAAATCTCAACTGTGATGAGCAGCAAATCCCACATTCGCACACTAGGGGATGCCTAGGAAATGTTTGTTGGAAAATATTTACCGTAATTCTTTAATTGCATGCACACACTAACTAGTGGGTGTTAACACTGAAACTGCGAGTGACTGGCTAATTGCAAATGATAATATAACCTGGAGGCTGAGTTACACTAATTTATATATGTAATGGTGATGTCTTGGTGTTGCTGCTTAATTTCCTTAGAAAAATATATATTAAAAATAAGTGTTGCAAAGGATTTGTAAGTCGGTATTGATAAAAACCGGTGCAAGAGACCCACCGAAATTTACCCCTGGCACTTTTTTTTTTTTTTTTTATCATGATTCAAATAGAGCATGTGATTTTAAACAACTTTTTTCAATTTACTTCTTTTATCCAAGTTGCTTCATTCTCTTGGTATCCTTTTTTCAGGGAACAGCTATACACTACTGGGAGCTATCTAAAGACATTGGCGAACCAATGAAGAGACATTTTTGTGCAGCCACCAATCAGCAACTAGCGCCCAATAATGCAGTGCTGCTCATGAGTGTATCTAGATATGCTTTTCAACTAAGAATACCAAGATAATGAAGCAATATATATAATAGAAGCAAATTGAAAAGTTGTTTAAAATCTAATGTTCTGTCTGAATCATGAAAGAAACATTTTGGGTTTCATGTCCTTTTAAATCTGATTGAGTTCAGTTTCAAATTTTATAATTTGATTGTAGTCCATATCTTTGCATGGTTATTACGGTTTCAATTTCAAAGTTGGTATCAGACTGTTAATCTGAGAATTTTCTTTCATGCAATTGGCAAGAGTCCATGAGCTAGTGACGTATAGGATATACAATCCTACCAGGAGGGGCAAAGTTTCCCAAACCTCAAAATGCCTATAAATACACCCCTCACCACACCCACAATTCAGTTTTACAAACTTTGCCTCCTATGGAGGTGGTGAAGTAAGCTTGTGCTAAGATTTCTACGTTGATATGCGCTTCACAGCTTTTTTGAAGCCCGTTTCCTCTGAGTACAGTGAATGTCTGAGGGATGTGAAGGGAGTATCATCTATTGAATGCAATGGTTTTCCTCACGGGGATCTATTTCATAGGTTCTCTGTTATCGGTCGTAGAGATTCATCTCCTACCACCCTTTTCAGATCGACGATATACTCTCATATTCCATTACCTCTACTAATAACTGTTTCAGTTCTGGTTTGGCTATCTGCTATATGTGGATGGGTGTCTTCAGGTAAGTATGTTTTCATTACTTAAGACACTCTCAGCTATGGTTTGGCACTTTATGTATTTTATAAAGTTCTAAATATACAGGTGAAACTCGAAAAATTAGAATATCATGCAAAAGTTAATTTATTTCACTAATGCAACTTAAAAGGTGAAACTAATATATGAGATCCATTACATGCAAAGCAAGATAGTTCAAGCCGTGATTTGTCATAATTGTGATGATTATGGCTTATAGCTCATGAAAACCCCAAATCCACAATCTCAAAAAAATAGAATATTACATGCAATCAATAAAACAAGGATTGTACATACCTGTAGAACAATATCGGACCTCTGAAAAGTATAAGCATGCATACTGTATGTACTCAGTACTTGGTTTGGGCCCCTTTTGCAGCAATTACTGCCTCAATGCGGCGTGGCATGGAAGCTATCAGCCTGAGGCACTGCTGAGGTGTTATGGAAGACCAGGATGCTTCAATAGCGGCTTTCAGCTCTTCTGCATTGTACGGTCTCATGTCTCTCACCTTTCTTTTGTCAATGCCCCATAGATTCTCTATGGGGTTCAGGTCAGGCAAGTTTGCTGGCCAATCAAGCACAGTAATCCCATGGTCATGGAACCAGGTTTTGGTGCTTTTGGCATTGTGAGCAGGTACCAAGTCCTGCTGGAAAATGAAGTCAGCATCCCCATAAAGCTCGTCTGCAGAAGAAAGCATGAAGTGCTCCAAAATCACTTGTTAGACGGCTGTGTTGACCCTGGACTTAATGAATCACAGTGGACCAACACCAGCAGATGACATGGCTTCCCAAATCAACACAGACTGTGGAAACTTCACAATGGACTTCAAGCATCTTGCAGTGTGAGCCTCTCCATTCTTCCTCCATACTCTAGGTCCTTGGTTTCCAAATGAGATGCAAAATTTGCTCTCATTAGAAAAAAGGACTTTGGACCACTGAGCAACAGACCGGGTCTGTTTTTCTTTAGCCCAGGTAAGACGCTTCTGACATTGTTGTTCAGGAGTGGCTTGACAAGAGGAATACGACATTTGAAGCCCATGTCCAGGATCCGTCTGTGTGTGGTGGCTCTTGTGAAAGTCCCCAACACTTTTGAATGGCCTTTTCCTGACAATCCTCTCCAGGCTGCGGGCATTCCTGCTGCTTGGGCACCTTTTTTTCTTCCACACTTTTCCCTTCCACATAACTTTCTATTAATGTGCTTTGATACAGCACTTTGGGAACATCCAACTTCTTTTGCAATTACCTTTTTTTGAGGCTTTCCCTCCTTATGGAGGGTGTCCATGGTGGTTTTCTGCACAACTGTCAGGTCAGCAGTCTTTCCCATGACTGTGATTCCTACTGAACCAGACTGAGACCATTTAAAGGCTCAGGAACCCTTTGCAGGTGTTATGGCTTAATTAGCTGATTAGAGTGGGACACTGAGCCTAGAATATTGCACCTTTTCACAATATTCTAATTCTCTGAGATTGTAGATTTGGGGTTTTCATGAGCTGTAAGCCATAATCATCACAATTATGTTTCTATGTTAAATAGAACATTAGTTAATGCTATTTTAAATCACGGCTTGAACTATCTTGCTTTGCATGTAATGAGTCTCTCATATATTAGTTTCACCTTTTAAGTTGCATTAGTAAAATAAATTAACTTTTGCACGATATTCTAATTTTTCGAGTTTCACCTGTATGTATTGTACTTATATTTGCCACGATTCAGGTTTCAGTATATTTCCTTTTGCAGACTGTCAGTTTCATGTCTGGGAAATGCATTTTTTAGAAATTTATTTCTTACCTGGGGTGTAGTCTTTTTTTTCAATTGATTGTCTTTTTTTTCTATATCGCGGGCAGAATTAGGCTTGCAAGGGCGCAAAATGCTAACGTTTATTGCGTCATTTTTGGCGCGAAGTTACGCTCGTTGACGCAAATTCATTTTTTTTATTGCGTCTTAGTTGACTCCGGGTCTTTTCACAAGGTTGCGTCATCTGTGACGCGAGTGTGTCATTTCCGGACGTTTTTGGCGCCAAAAAATATTTTTCTGTTTGTTGTGCGTCATACTTAGCGCCAAATATTTTTATTATTTTAGACCCCATTCCTATTTGCCTCTTGATTTTTTTTTTTCTATGCCAGAGGGCTATTCTGTTTGCATTTTTTCCCATTCCTGAAACTGCCATATAAGGAAATTGATAATTTTGCTTTACATGTTGTTTTTTCTCTTACATTTTGCAAGATGTCTCAATCTGTTCCTGTCTCAGAAAACACTGTTGGAATCCTGCTGACTGATAACAGTTCTACCAAAGCTAAGTAGATTTGTTGTAATCTTATGGAGATTATATCTCCAGCTGTGGTTTGTAATAAATTGTCATGATAAACTTTTACATGCAGAGATTGTGTCCATCAGTAATAATACATTGCCTGTTGCTGTTCTTTAACATCTAATGTACAAGATATACCTGTAAATTTATAAGAATTTTTTGTTGATTCTATTCAGAAGGCTTTGTCAGCCATCCCGCCTTCTAAGAAATGTAAAGGTCTTTTTAAACTTCTCATAAATTGATGAAATTTCAAATGACAGACAACATACTGAATTATCCTCCTGATGAGGATCTATCTGATTCAGAAGATCCTTCCTCAGATATTGACACTAACAAATTACTTATTTATATAAAATTTAGTACATTCATTCTTTGTTGAAGAAGTGTTGATTATATTGGATATTGAGGAGAATAGTCCTTTTGATTTTAAAGCTAGTAGACATTTAAATTATGTTTATAAACCTTCTGTGGTTGTTTCAGAGTTTTTTTTTTTTTTTTTTTTTTTTTCTTTTCAGTTCCTGATGCTATTTCTGATATGATTTCTAACGAATGGAATAGGCCTGGTACTTCTTTTATTCCTTCTTTAAGGTTTAAAAAATTGTATCCTTTGCCAGCAATTAGATTGCAGTTTTGGGAAAAGATCCCCAAAATTGATGGGGCTATCTCTACTCTTGCTAAACGTGCTACTATTCCTACGGAAGATAGTATTTCTTGTTAAGATCCTTTAGATAGGAAACTGGAATCTTATCTAAGGGAAGCTTATTTATTTTCAAGTCTTCTTCTTAGGCCTACAATTTCTTTGGCTGATGTTGCAGCTGCTTCAACTTTTTGCTTGGAAACTTCAGCGCAACAAGTATTGAATCATGATTTGTCTAGTATTGTTAACTTGATTCAACATGCTAATAATTTCATTTGTGATGCCATTTTTTTTATCAAAATTGATGTTAAATCTCTGTCTTTAGCTAAAAGAGCTTTGTGGCTTAAATCTTGAAATGCTGATATGACTTCTAAGTCCAGATTGCTATTTCTTTCCTTCCAATGTAATAAATAATTTGGTTCAATTGGATTCAATATTTTCAACTGTCACTGGGGGAAGGTAGTTTTTCTGCCTCAAGATAAGTTCTAAGGGTAAATTTAAAGCTTCTTTTTGTTCTTAAATAAGGAACAGAAACCTTATTCTTCCCCAAGGAATCTTTCCAATCGGAAGCCTTCTTCAAATTGGAATAAATCCAAGCCATTTAAGAGTTCAAAGCCAGCCCCTAAGTCCGCATGAAGGTGCGGCTCTTATTCCAGCTCAGCTGGTAGGGGGCAGATTAAGATTTTTCTAAGATGTTTGGATCAATTCGGTCCAAAATCATTGGATTTAGAATATTGTCTCTCAGGGGTACAGAATAGGATTCAGAGTAAGATCGCCTGTTAGAAGATTTTTTTTCTCTCACGCATTCCAGCAAACTCAGTAAAGGCTCAGGCTTTCATGGAGTGTGTTTCAGACCTGGAGTTGTCTGGGGTAATCATGCCAGTTCCGTTTCAGGAACAGGGTCTGGGGTTTTATTCAAATCTATTCATTGTCCCAAAGAAAGTAATTTCATTCAGACCAGTTTTGGATCTAAAAATTTTGAATCGATATGTAAGAGTACCAACTTTCAAAATGGTGACTATAAGGTCTATTCTGCCTTTTGTTCAGCAAGGGCATTATATGCCCACAATAGACTTACAGGATGCATATCTTCATATTCTGATTCATCCAGATTGCTTTCAATTTCTGAGATTCTCTTTTTTAGACGAGCATTACCAATTTGTTGCTCTTTTTGGCCTAGCGACAGCTCTAGGAATCTTTTCAAAGGTTCTTGGTGTCCTACTCTCCGTTATCAGAGAGCGGGATGTTGCAGTGTTTCCTTATTTGGACGATAATTACAGTTCATTCTACTAGATAAGTCTCCACTTCGTGGGCTTTTTAAGAATGAAGCTTCAGTTGATCAGATTTGCAAAGCAGCGACTTTGCATACATTTACTAAATTCTACCGTTTTTTTATATGTTCGCTTCTTTGGAAGCAGTTTTTGGTAGAAAAGTTCTTCAGGCAGCTGTTTCAGTTTGATTCTTCTGCTGATGTTTTAAGTTTTTTTCTTTTCATTTAATGAGAATTAACTTATATTTTGGGTTGTGGATTATTTTTTCAGTGAGAAATAGCTGTTTTTATTTTTTTCCCTCCCTCTCTAGTGACTCTTGCGTGGAGTTCCAAATCTTGGGTATTGCTATCCCGTACGTCACTAGCTCATGGACTCTTGCCAATTACATGAAAGAAAACATAATTTATGTAAGAACTTACCTGATAAATTCATTTCATTTCTTTCATATTGGCAAGAGTCCATGAGGCCCACCCTTTTTTGTGGTGGTTATGATTTTTTGTTTAAAGCACAATTATTTCCAAATTTCTTTGTTGATGCTTTTTACTCCTTTCTTTATCACCCCACTTCTTGGCTATTAGTTAAACTGAATTGTGGGTGTGGTGAGGGGTGTATTTATAGGCATTTTGAGGTTTTTGAAACTTTGCCCCTCCTGGTAGGATTGTATATCCCATACGTCTCTAGCTCATGGACTCTTGCCAATATGAAATAAATTAATTTATCAGGTAAGTTCTTACATAAATTATGTTATTTGTATGTAAGAAATAATGCCCTGTGTCATTTTTTAAAGACAGTTGATGAGTATGTTTCATCAGCTTTGTGTGTTATTCTTATAGGGACATAAGTCAAAATTGAACTTTCATGGATCCGATAGAGCATGCAATTTTAAATGGCCATTATAGTGATTTAAATTACTCTAATTTATGAGAGTACAGTATGTTATTTTATCACTGGCGACACAGCAAAATTACGTGTTTAAACCCTGCAAAGCGGGGTATTTGATCAGCGGCAGTTTACACTCAAGACCAGCAGCACTCTGCAGGTCCTGAGCGGTACCTACACAATGTGTTTGTGGGTGTAAAACACACAGCTTTTCTGTGTCTCTAGCCTTTAAAGGACCAGTAAACAAAGTAGATTTGCATAATCAACAAATGCAAGATAACAAGACAATACAATAGGATTTACTCTGAATTTCAAATGAGTAGTAGTTTTTTTTTTTCTGAAAAAATTTAAGTTATGTATATTTCCACTCCCCCCTGTACCATGTGATAGCAATCAGCCAATCACAAATGCATATACTTATAGTCTGTGATTTCTTGCACATGCTCAGTAGGAGCTGGTGACTCAAAAAGTGTAAATATTAAAGATTGTGCACATTTTTTTTTTTAATGGAAGTAAATTGGAAAGTTGTTTAAAATTACATGCTGTATCTGAATCATGAAAATTTAATTTGACATGAGTGTCCCTTTTAAAAGACTTTTCAATTTATTTTGTTGTCTTAGTATAATTTGTTGTAAAGCATATCTGGGTAGGCTAAGGAGCATTAATGCACTGGAAGCTAGCCAGTGATGGGTGGCTACACACTTGCCGCTCTTCATTGACTCTCCAAATGTGCGCAGATAGTTCCTGGTAGCACATTTCTTATATGGGGCAGATTTTAACTACATGTTTTAGTGATGCATCGAAATGAAAATTCTGGACCGAAACCAAAATTTTGGAATCGGGACGCCCTTGGCCGAAAACCGAAAATGACTTTTTTTATACAAATTATTTTAAAAGCCTTTATAAAGTTTACTGTAAACATGTTTTCTCAAGCAACTATTTTAAAAAAAAATTTTATTTGTAGAATTAAAAAAACTGCAAGCCAATAAAATAAAATAACCACACTTTTTTTTTTTTTTTTTTTTTAATGAAAATTTTTTTTTTATTGATTTTTCAACATTTTACAAATATAGGATCAGACCAACCGTGTTACAATTTCAATTGATTTACAATTCTTTGTGTTACTAAATAATATGATTGAAGGTATATAACAAAAAGACCACCACATAGCAGACAATAAGTAATAAGTAGATGTGCTTAACGCGACCGTTAGTTGACAGTCCTGTCCCTAGAGGACTCTTTAATGCTCCATTTAGACCCTTTCAGGAGGAGGACCCGGCTCAGCATTCCTGACCTTAAGTTGTTACCAAAATTTCTAGCCCCTACCACAGGAAAATTGGATTCAACTCTTAAAGAGGGGAGAGGGGGATGTGTTGTGACCCACCCAGACTAGCTGGGCAGGAGCGGAAGTGGCAGGGGCCAGACTCATATCTCCTTTCCTAGCCTCACTTAGCTCTTCTATCTATTTCTAGCCTCGGTATACATTATCCAGGGCTCCCACATTAGTAGAAACTGTTCTTTTCTATCTAGAATATCTGCGGAGGCGCTGCTCATTTGGTAATAATAGTCAACTTTATTCTTGATTATCAAAAAAGAGGGTACTGTGGTCTTCCAATATCTTGCTATAGTTAGCCTGGTTACAGTGCAAATCAGCGCTACTAATTTGTTTGCATTTCTGGATAGATTTGATATAGGCTCGTGTAACAGTGCCTGGGAAGGAGTTAAGTTAATTTGCCTATCTAGAATTTCACTTAGGAGCTCTGATGTTTGGGACCATATGCGTGATACATGATAGCAGTTCCACCGCATATGTGCCGCTTTCATTACAGCCACGTAAACAACTTGTGTTCGCGTGCGCTGCGTGGATTCTCGATGGGTGGAAGTACCATCTGTAAGCTACCTTGAGAAAGTTTTCCTTCAAGTGCGCACAAATAGAGAAGGAAGTACCAGATTTCAAAATATCGCACCACTTTTCAGCGGTCCATATAATATTTAACTCTGTCTCCCATTTTATCATAAATGGTAGTTTATTAAGTTTGGATGGGGTATTAAATAGGATATATAAGTTAGAGATCGCCCCTCTCATTCGTTCAGTGGCCAAACAGAGTCTCTCTAAATAAGAACTAACAGTTAGCTGATTTTGTCCTATAACTTCATCTACTCTCGCTCTTAATTGCAGGTAATGAAACCAACTCTCTCTTTCTTGTTTATTTAAATCGGCATATTGTTGGAATGTGAATAACTTGGTGCCTTCCAGGGCATCTGCAATGCGGTACAGGCCCTTGTTAGCCCACTTTTCCTGTGTAGTTAGGTCATAATGGGTAGATAATGTCACTAGGGGGGTCGCCTTCGACCCTTTGGGTATCAAAGTGTATTTGGTTGTTAGTGTTTCCCACAGTGCCAGTGTGTGTGCTATAGTAATAAAGCTTCTCCATTTAGGGGGCCTATCTTTTTTAGCAGTCCATAACAATTTATAAATGGGGTGGATCTTCATCATGTCTGATTCTATTTGAACCCATTGAATTCTATCTAGGTGGTTATGCCACAGAGAGGACTGTGCCAACCTGGCCGCGTAATAGTACGCCGTCAGGTCTGGCATTCCCATCCCCCCTCCTGTTTTATGTCTGAGAAGTGTTTGTTTATTAACTCTGGATCTTCGGTATTTCCAAATGAACGCTACCAGGTCTTTCTGTGTTTTCCGTAACACGGAGGTGGAAACGTTTATAGGTAGTGAACGAAAGAGATATAAAATTTTGGGTAGAACCGTCATCTTAATCGATGTCAACCTGCCATATAGAGAGATGTTTAGTTTGTTCCACCTTGATAGTAAAGTTTTAATATGAGTGAACATAGGTGTGTAGTTCAGTTTGTAAAGATGGTCCAGGTTGTTCGGGATTATGATACCCAAATACTTTATGCCCTTGTCAGCCCAATTAAAATCAAAATTCAGGATCAATAATTTTTTGGTATGTTCTGGGAGATGTGTACTGATTGCCTCGCACTTATCATTGTTAATCTTGTATCCCGAGATGTTGGCGAATCTATTAATCGTGGAGTATACTAGAGGGAGGGAAATCATGGGCTTAGTAATTGACAAAATTACGTCATCTGCGAATAGACTGATCTTGTGTTCCCTGTCACCTATCTTAATGCCATTAATATCTACATTCTGCCTGATGCTTGTTGCCAGCGGTTCAATGCATAGGGCGAACAGCAATGGTGATAATGGGCACCCCTGTCTGGTTCCATTAAGAATTTTTATAGGTGAGGATTTATAGCCCGCTATTCTGATGAAGGCGGAAGGGTGGGAGTATATTGCCGAAATTGCTGTACAAAAATTTCCCCCAAAGCCCATATTTTTTAGCACTGCGGTGAGGTAATCCCAATTTACACGATCAAATGCCTTCTCTGCGTCTAATGAAAGAAACAGAGAAGGCACCTTTTGTTTGGAAGCATAGTCCACAAGATCAATAATTTTCCGAATATTATCTGGGGCCTCTCTATTACGGATAAAGCCCACCTGATCTTGATGGATGAGCTTTGGAAGAATGTCATTTAGTCTAGTTGCTAAGATTTTTGTAAATAACTTAATATCTAGATTAATCAGGGAGATAGGCCTATAATTTTTACAGTGTTGTTTACATTTCCCAGGTTTAGGGATTACCGATATACGAGCCTCAAGAAGTTCCTTGGGTATAGTCCCCCCCTCTAGTATATGGTTGAAACTCTCAACTAATATGGGGCCAAGATCCTGTGCAAAAGTTTTATAGAAAATACCTGAGTACCCATCGGGGCCTGGCGCCTTACCCATCTTTAAATTTCGTATCGCTAAATTCACTTCATGGATAGTTATTGGCGAATTTAGCTTATCTAGGTCTTCTGTTGCTATTTTGGGTAAGTTACAATCCCGTAGGAATGCATTTGTATCCCTATCTAGTGTGATAGGATTTTTGGATGGGGGCAGGGCATAAAGTTTCTGGTAATACTGGGCAAAAGTGTCAGCAATGATCTGTGGATGGTTTGAGATCTGCCCATTTGTCATTTGAATTTGTGGTACTGTGGATGTCCTAGTCATTTCTTTTAATTTAAATGCTAACAGTTTATCAGGTTTGTTGGCTTGTATGAAGTATTGAGTATCAATCAGTTTTAGGGACCTGGTAGCCTCCTTTGTCAACAGCTGATCCAGAGCATTTTCTTTGTCTCTCAGTAGCCTTAATGTTTTGTCATCTAGTGATAGCTGGTGCTGTGATTGCAGGTGTTTAATCTCGCTTCTAGTACTTTCTAGCTGAGTCAAATACGCTTTATTCTGTTTGTTAGATTCTTTTATTAGAATTCCCCTGGCAAAGGCTTTTAAAGCTCCCCAAATATACAAGGGGTTAGATACTGAGTTTTGATTAAGTGTTAAAAAGTGAGAAATTTCTGTCTGCAAATTTTGCGTAAATAATTTATCTCTGAGCAAAGTTGGGTTTATAGTCCAGCTTCTGCCTCTATAAGGGTCAATTAAGCCACTTAGTTTTGTTAGTACTACGTTGTGATCCGACCATGTGGTTGGTATAATATCTGAGGCTAATATCAAAGGGGACATAGTTTGGCTAACCAGAATATAGTCTATTCTTGAGTAAACATTGTGTGAGGTGGAGTAGAATGAATAATCTCTTGTTTTTGGGTTTATATAGCTCCAGCTGTCTACAAGATTATGGTCAAGAATAAAATCAAACAGAAGCTTCTTGGAACTTTGAGATGGAGATGTGCGTGGGATCGCTGACTTGTCTAGTTCAATATTGGCTACTAAATTGAAGTCTCCCCCTATGATTAAGCGCGATTTTTTTCCATGTGGTTAGCATCATTCCTAACTTAGACAAAAATGGGGCCTGAGATTCATTAGGGGCATATATATTTCCCAATATAACATGTGTGTCGTGTATCCTGCCCTTAACTATAATGTATCTCCCAGCCTTGTCAATAATTACCTCGTCCTCCTTAAAATTTAGCTCTGAATGGACCAGAATGGAAACACCGCATTTCTTGGATTGGCAGGTGGCATGAAATTGTGTGGGGTAATTTCTATCCCAATTTTTAGGGGTTTTTATTTTTGTAAAATGGGTTTCCTGCAATAGGATGATGTGGGCTTTCATAGATTTATATGTGTCTAAGGCTTTACGTCTCTTGATGTGGGAGTGTAACCCTCGAACATTATGTGTGACTATATTTAAAGACATTTCCTACCTACGTGTACAGTGAGAGAGTGAGTAAAGAAAAATAAAGAAGACTCCTGAAACACAGGTAAAGAAGCTTACCACTCGTTGGCTGGCCGGGTCCCCCTCCCTGTATGAAAGTATAGCTGTCAAGTCTGTCTCGTGGAACACATAGCTGTTGTAACATACCTCTATGCAATATATGACATGCTAAGATGAGAAAATATGTAACGGTTAGTCTGAGCAATAACAAATCAATGAACAACTGACCTTGTTCGGTCCGAACTTGGATCTTTGATCCAGGAATGCAATATGACATAGCAATAACAAATAAAATAAGGAAACTAGCAAACATAAATAACTAATACAACAAAAGAAACTTCGGGCATACATTATTGGCATATTGAATGCCTATTACCTCGGTGATATAACCAAAACAACTTTGTCTCTGGATAAGGGTGAGCCCTATGATTCTGGACTTATAACAATAATCTAACTATTTAGAAACATTAAGTCCAGGTCTAGAGTCATTTCATTTCTTTCGGGCTTGTTCTCAGAATTTAAGCCCCCCTTAGTGGTGATACTTCCCTTTAGGGAACGTGCAGAATTATAGTCATAGCTTGGGAATTATTTCTGCAAGTCAGGTCGGGCTCTCCGGTTCTTGATTTCTCTTCTTAGCCTTCCCATTTTTAAGCACCGGTGTCCAGGTGCGGCTCAAAGCTTTCCTTTGCGGCTTGGGAGACTGTGATGGTGACTGTAATGATTTCTCAATATGGAGCTTGTGTAAAATCGATTGTCCCTCATCAATTGTGGCACAAGAGTATGTTGTTTTGTCCACTGTAAAGGACAGCTTGAAGGGGAATCCCCATCTGTATTTAATTTGGGCGTTAGCCAGGGCTGCTACTATCGGCTTGAATTCTCTTCTCTTCTTCAGAGTGATAGGGGAGAGATCCGCAAATATTTGAATTTTATGGTCCTCATAAGTGATCTCTGGAATTCCCCGCACTGCTTGCATAATTCTATCTTTAATATGGTAATAGTGAAGTTTTGTTATCACATCTCTGTGGGCCCCTGGTGTTGGAGGCTTAACTAAGGCTCGGTGAACTCTGTCCATAAGAAGGAAAGATGCATCTTCCTCTGGTAATATTTGTTGGAAGATTTGTGTGATAACGTCTTGAAGGTTATTATATTTTTCAGGTAAGTTGCGTATGCGAATGTTCGATCTCCGAGATCGGTTTTCCAGATCTTCCAGATGGTCCTCCAATTTTTGTATTTGCGCTTGTTGTGCACTCACTGTTGCTTGTAACTCTGGGATCTCCTCTATTAAGTCATCAACTTTATCCTCAATTGCTGAAGTTCTCTCACCAATGTCAGCAATCTCTTGTGTTAATTCTGAAAGGGCCGCTCTCATTTCTTCATGAAACATTTGTTTTATCTGCTTTAAGAGGGCCTCATTGGAGGAGGTTGATTTCTGGGATACAATGGGGGGATCCTCCGTGTCTTCTTCTTGTTCCATCCGTTGAGATAGGTCTAGCATAGCCTGTTTTTTTTTTTTTTCTGTTGTGACTGGGAAAGGCACTCTTTAACCGATTGCGTGCGGATTTTCATCTTCTAGATGTATCTTCCCAAAGCAGGGAGTGTTGGTTGGTGCTGAGGTTTCTGTGCTTTTGAGAACCTATCGCTCTGATAGCTACGTAGCAGCCCTGGGAGCCTTAATCTTTCAGAGAGCCACTCTGCCCCTTGACTTTACATAGACATGCCCGAAGTAATCTTCATCTAGATCATTTAAGCATTTATTATATCCATTAGTGCTTGAGAGTAGAGGGAGTTTGGCATATAAAAGACAATCTTTCCTGATAGGGTGAGATGAGTTAGGGCCTGCAGTAATCACCTCTCTTGTTTTCCCTGTCGCCTCAGTTGCTGCGGGCTAAAGGATGAGAGAGCAGCGGGTGGAATCAGCCCTTATAAGTAATAAATCACCCTATCTAGAGTCCATTTATGTGATGTAGATCATCCAGGAAAAAGTATAGAAAGTCTCTGTTTTCTGGGTTCAGTTAATTTTCAGTTAGCACTCACCTCCCCTGGGGAGTCTGTCCTCACAGGACCATCACGGGCAGGGGATTTTGGATATGACCCACCAGCAGGCTAACTGGCAGGAAAGGGGTGAGGAGGGAGTGCTATTTTTCACAAGTAATTAACAGTGTAGTATAGCTGGTGAAGGCAGGCAAAGATAGTTCCAGACTGCTCCAGGTTGCAGGCTAGCTTCCGATGACTTTTTTTTCCTCCCCCCCCCTCTACTAGGAGAGATATTGCGTTAAAGCTAGTGCCCAAGTTGTATGTTCTGCTCTAAAATTAGTACAGCCTGGGAGCAAGTAATACTGTATGTGGTATGCTGCAGACTTGTGAGGCGTTTTCAGGTCTCTCTCTTTGCTTAATTGCAGCTGAATGTAATGTCTTACATACCCCCAACAAGTCTCTTATAATGTCCCAGATGTCCAGAAAGTATTTGTGTGTTAAGATGTCAGAGAGTGCTTAAATGCGTACCTTGAAAATGGCGGTTCGCGCCAAATTCCGTTTTTCCCTGCTTTCCTTTTACATTGATTGCAGCAGTTCCTGTTGATTAATTGGGGGTAATTGTGCACTGTGTATCTTAGTCGTGGCCGGTATTATGGCCTCAGTGATGTTTGAAGGCCTCCGGTGTAACTTTCCGGTCCGGAGTAGGCCGCAGCCCCGGACTCTCCTAGTTTTCTTCTGGAGCTCAGGTCCGGATCGGATTCCGACTTCCAAAATTTTGCGGTTTGCAAGCTGAATTCGAGTGTCCAGGCTGAGGGTACTACTCTATGCTTAGTAATAGCCTTTCAGATCTATATAGATCACTTTTTGCCAGTTTAAAAACTTTTTCTCTCAGGAGCTCTTCAAAAGCACTGCTGCATCGATGGCTGGCTAGCTCCGCCCCCCTCATAACCACACTTTTTTTATTGAAAGTTACACACTACAATTGGACAGAAAATATCTTAAAATAATAATATGCTATACAATAATTTTACCAAGAAAAAAATAGGCAAAAAAAGCGAAACCGAAAAAAACTATGCCATGTTCTGGCAAAATGTTTCTGTAACCAAAATTTTTGATGCATCCCTACACAATATTAATATCAATATACTGTATTATTCTTTATTTAGTTCTATGTAAAAGAATCAGATTTAACAGTTTTTTTTTTTTTTTTACCAATTATCCAAAGAAAGTATAGTCCTAGAAAACTATTATTATATGCAAAACATTAAAGGGGCACTGAACCCAATTTTTTATCTGAATCACAAAAGAAAAAAATTGGGTTCAATGTCCCTTTAAGTCAAGTAATAAACTCAAACAGCAGCTCTAGGCTAGCATGAAATTTGAAATATGCTACACAATAATTTTACCAAAAAATAACAGGCAAAAAAAAACAATTACCGAAAATGTCATTTTTGGCTGAAACGTTTCTGCGGGCGAATTTTTGGTGCATCCCTAATATATTTAACCCTTTTGCAGAAATCAAACAGTATTTTATTATTGCACTGCTTTTTCTTTTTTAAACCTTTATGCAACTTTAACCAGAACATTAGAAAAATAAATACACCAGCTTTAAAGCAGAACATTAGGAGAATATAAGCAAGGGTTTGGGTAGAATCAATAATTGCTTGTCAGAATGAATAGGAAGTAGAATGCATCAATAATTGCTTGTCAGAATGAATAGGAGGTAGAATGCAATGTTACCTCAAAGTACAGATGAAAATATTTGTATATTGGGGTTCAACCTTTTTTTAAATGATGGAGCTGCCATACTCCCCCCCCCCCCCATGGAATATTATTTATTAAATGATACATCTCAGGTTTATTTAATGACACTCAAAATTAAACTTTCATTATTCAGATAGAGCATTCAGTTTTGAACAACTTTCCAATTTATTTCCATTAACAAAATGTGCAAAGTTATAGTTACAATTTTTGAGTCACCAGCTCTTTCTGAGCATGTGCAAGAATTCAGACTATACATATATGCATCTGTGATTGGCTGATGGCTGTCACATGATACAGGATGAGTGGAGATAGACATATCTTTGAAAATTGTCAGAAAAAAATATACTACTCATTTGAAGTTCAGACTACGTTCTATCACATTGTCTTTTTATCATGCATTTGTTGATTATGCAAATCTACTGTATTTACTGGTCCTGTAATAAATAGTCTTAATTGTAGGGTAAATTGTATGCATTTTTAAAGAAGTTGAAATCTTAGTGATAGTCTACTGTAAAATTGATTTCCGCTTATAGTATTTTACTTAAATGTTCATAATATTCAAAAATGACATGCTCTTATTCATAAGAGAATGTAATTTTAAGTTGATCAATCCTACGCTACTGTATGTTTAACCCCCGGCAAAAAAGGTAAAACAGACAGGAGGAGGAGCATTGCTGGTAAGTGGAACCCCACGTTGGTCCGATCAATGTCTTTTTTTTTTTTTCCATTCAGGACCAGCAGTGTTCCAAGGTTTCAGAGCAATATGACATGCTCTAAAGGAGCCTTTCCCCAACAGGATAAAAAATCCCAAGGGGAAAAGTAGGGCTCCTAATTTTTTAAATACCTATTTTCAATCTAGAAACCAAAAGACCTCTTCATCTTCACAAATGATTAACTCTTCCAGAACTCCTTGGAAGTAATTTTTCACTTGGAACGAGTCTAAGCTTTCTAAAAAGCCCTCTCCTTCTACCAAGTCAACATGAAGGTGCAGCCTCCAATCCGGATCTTCTTTTGGTAGGGGACAGAGTACACCTTTTTCAGAATGCTTGGGCTCGGTCTGTTCAAAAAACCCTGGGTATTGAACATTGTTTCCCATGGATACATACTAGGCTTCAGCTTAAGGACTCCCAGGGGAAGGTTTCTTCTTTCCAACTTTCCAAAGAATCCTGTAACGGCGCAAACCGTTTTTACAATGTTTTGGGATTAAAAACTCATGGGAACGTTTCATCTAGATCAGTGTTTCTCAACCGTGGTCCTCGAGTACCCCCAAAAACGGTACCCCAAAAAAATGTCAGATTTTCATTATAGCTGAACTAGAGCTCAGGTGAAATAATCGGCTGATCTGTAACCATGGTTACTAGCCTGCTATAACCCATCAGTTGATTATTTCACCTGGGCTGTAGTTAAGCTATAATGAAAATCTGGCCTGTTGGTGGTACTTTAGGACCGCGGTTGAGAACCACTGATCTAGATTACTGATTTTCAAACCTGTCCTCAGGTCTCCCTAACAGGCCAGATTTTGATGATATCCGAAGTGTAGCACAAGTTTAAATAATCAGCTGATTAGTAAACATGGTTATTTTACCTGCTCTCATCCAAGGTGATCCTTAAAATTTGGCCTGTACTGGTTTGAAAGCCAGTGATCTAGATCTTATGGCAGAACAAGGCTAGTGTTTTATACCAACCTTTTACAGTTCTCAAAAAAGAGGGAACTTTCAGGCCTATTCTGGATCTGAAAGCATTGAACAAGTTTGTAAGAGTTCTGACCTTCTATATGGAAACAATCAGAACTATCTTTCCTCTTGTTCAAAAGGACCGATCAATGCCCACAGTAGATTAAAAGGATGCCTATTTTCATATCCTAATAGACAAAAAGCATTTTCAGTATGTCTATTTTTAAGGGTTTTAGAGTTAGGGGTATGTAGGTTGTAATGTTGGGGGGGTATTGTATTTTTATTTATAGGTAAAAGAGCTGATTACTTTGGGGCAATGCCCCGCAAAAAGCCCTTTTAAGGGCTGGTAAAAGAGCTGATTACTTTGTAATTTAGGATAGGGCATTTTATTATTTTGGGGGGCTTTTTTATTTTATTAGGGGGCTTAGATTAGGTGTAATTAGTTTAAACTTTTTTTCTCCAACATAGGTGTGTCCGGTCCACGGCGTCATCCTTACTTGTGGGATATTCTCCTCCCCAACAGGAAATGGCAAAGAGCCCAGCAAAGCTGGCCATATAGTCCCTCCCAGGCTCCGCCTACCCCAGTCATTCTCTTTGCCGTTGCACAGGCAACATCTCCACGGAGATGGTTAAGAGTTTTTTGGTGTTTAAATGTAGTTTTATTCTTCAATCAAGAGTTTGTTATTTTAAAATAGTGCTGGTATGTACTATTTACTCTGAAACAGAAAAGAGATGAAGATTTCTGTTTGTAAGAGGAAAATGATTTTAGCAACCGTTACTAAAATCGATGGCTGTTTCCACACAGGACTGTTGAGATGAATTAACTTCAGTTGGGGGAAACAGTGAGCAGACTTCTGCTGCTTGAGGTATGACACATTTCTAACAAGACTTGGTAATGCTGGAAGCTGTCATTTTCCCTATGGGAACCGGTAAGCCATTTTCTTAGTTTAGTATAAGAATAAAGGGCTTCATTAGGGCTTAAAAAACTGGTAGACATTTTTCTGGGCTAAAACGATTACTTTACTAAGCATATTTGGCAGATTATAACTATTAATAGTTATTATAATCTTGGGGATTGTTTTAAAAAAACGGCAGGCACTGTATTGGACACCTTTTTCACTGGGGGCCTTTTCTAGTCATAGGCAGAGCCTCATTTTCGCGCCACTAATGCGCAGTTGTTTTTGGAAAGCAAGGCATGCAGATGCATGTGTGAGGAGCTAAGAACCACTGAAAAAGCTTATAGAAGGCATCATTTGGTATCGTATTCCCCTCTGGGCTTGGTTGGGTCTCAGCAAAGCAGATACCAGGGACTGTATAGGGGTTAAATGTAAAAACGGCTCCGGTTCCGTTATTTTAAGGGTTAAAGCTTTCAAATTTGGTGTGCAATACTTTTAAGGCTTTAAGATACTGTGGTGAAATTTTGGTGAATTTTGAACAATTCCTTCATACTTTTTCACATATTCAGTAATAAAGTGTGTTCAGTTTAAAATTTAAAGTGACAGTAACGGTTTTATTGTAAAACGTTTTTTGTGCTTTGTTGACAAGTTTAAGCCTGTTTAACATGTCTGAACCATCAGATAACGATGTTCTATATGTATGAAAGCCAAGGTTTCTCCCCATTTAAATATATGTGATAATTGTGTCATAGTGTCCAAACAAAGTAGGGACAATAATGCCATAGATAATGATATTGCCCATGATGATTCCTCAAATGAGGGGAGTAAGCATGGTACTGCATCATCCCCTTCTGTGTCTACACCAGTTTTGCCCACACAAGAGGCCCCTAGTACATCTAGTGCGCCAATACTTATTACCATGCAACAATTAACGGCTGTAATGGATAATTCTATTGCAAACATTTTATCCAAAATGCCTACTTATCAGAGAAAGCGCGATTGCTCTGTTTTAAACACTGAAGAGCAAGAGGACGCTGATGATAACTGTTCTGACATGCCCTCACACCAATCTGAAGGGGCCAGGAGGGAGGTTTTGTCTGAGGGAGAAATTTCAGATTCAGGGAAAATTTCTCAACAAGCTGAACCTGATGTTGTAACATTTAAATTTAAATTAGAACATCTCCACGCACTACTTAAGGAGGTATTATCTACTCTGGATGATTGTGACAATTTGGTCATTCCAAAGAAATTATGTAAGATGGACAAGTTCCTAGAGGTTCCGGTGTCCCCTGATGCTTTTCCTATACCCAAGCGGGTGGCGGACATAGTAAATAAGGAGTGGGAAAGGCCCGGCATACCTTTTTGTTCCTCCCCCTATATTTAAGAAATTATTTCCTATAGTCGACCCCAGAAAGGACTTATGGCAGACAGTCCCCAAGGTCGAGGGGGCGGTTTCTACTCTAAACAAACGCACTACTATTCCTATAGAAGATAGTTGTGCTTTCAAGATCCTATGGATAAAAAGTTAGAGGGTTTGCTTAAAAAGATGTTTGTTCAGCAAGGTTACCTTCTTCAACCAATTTCATGCATTGTTCCTGTCACTACAGCTGCGTGTTTCTGGTTCGAAGAACTAGAAAAGTCGCTCAATAAAGAATCTTCGTATGAGGAGGTTATGGACAGAGTTCAAGCACTTAAATTGGCTAACTCTTTTATTTTAGATGCCGCTTTGCAATTAGCTAGATTAGCGGCGAATAATTCAGGGTTTGCTATAGTGGCGCGCAGAGCGCTTTGGCTAAAGTCTTGGTCAGCGGATGCCTCCAAGACCAAATTGCTTAACATCCCTTTCAAGGGTAAAACACTGTTTGGCCCTGACTTGAAAGAGATTATTTCAGACATCACTGGGGGAAAGGGCCACGCCCTTCCTCGGGATAGGTCTTTTAAGGCTAAAAATAAGCCAAATTTTCGTCCCTTTCGCAGAAACGGACCAGCCTCAAATTCTACACCCTCTAAGTAAGAGGGTAATACTTCTCAAACCAAGACAGCCTGGAGACTGATGCAAGGCTGGAACAAGGGTAAGCAGGCCAAGAAACCTGCTACCAAAACAGCATGAAGTGTTGGCCCCCGATCCGGGACCGGATCTGGTGGGGGGCAGACTTTCTCTCTTTGCTCAGGCTTGGGCAAGACATACTCAGGATCCTTGGGCGCTAGAAATAGTTTTTCAAGGTTATCTCCTGGAATTCAGGGAACTACCCCCAAGGGGAAGGTTCCACAGGTCTCAATTATCTTCGAACCAAATAAAAAGACAGGCATTCTTACATTGTGTAGAAGACCTGTCAAGAATGGGAGTGATTCATCCTGTTCCATTAGGAGAACAAGGGATGGGGTTTTACTCCAACCTGTTCATAGTTCCCAAAAAAGAGGGAACATTCAGACCAATTTTAGATCTCAAGATTCTAAACAAGTTTCTAAGGGTTTCATCGTTCAAAATGGAAACCATTCGAACGATCCTTCCTACCATCCAGGAAGGTCAATTCATGACCACGGTGGATTTAAAGGATGCGTACCTACATATTCCTATCCACAAGGAACATCTTCGGTTCCTAAGGTTCGCCTTTCTGGACAAGCATTACCAGTTTGTGGCACTTCCATTCGGATTAGCCACTGCTCCAAGGATTTTCACAAAGGTACTAGGGTCCCTTCTAGCGGTGCTAAGACCAAGGGGTATTGCAGTAGTACCTTACTTGGACGACATTCTGATTCAAGTGTCGTCTCTGTCAAAAGCAAGGGCTCATACGGACATTGTCCTAGCCTTTCTCAGATCTCACAGGTGGAAAGTGAACATAGAAAAAAGTTCTCTGTCCCGTCAACAAGAGTTCCCTTCTTGGGAACAATAATAGTTTCCTTAGAAATGAAGATTTTTCTGACAGAGGCCAGAAAATCAAACTTCTAAGCTCTTGTCAGGTACTTCATTCTGTTCTTCTTCCTTCCATAGCGCAGTGCATGGAAGTAATAGGTTTGATGGTTGCGGCAATGGACATAGTTCCTTTTGCACGAATTCATCTAAGACCATTACAACTGTGCATGCTCAGACAGTGGAATGGGGATTATACAGACTTGTCTCCGACGATCCAAGTAGATCAAAGGACCAGAGATTCACTCCGTTGGTGGTTGACCCTGGACAACCTGTCACAGGGAATGAGCTTCCGCAGACCAGAGTGGGTCATTGTCACGACCGACGCCAGTCTGGTGGGCTGGGGCGCGGTCTGGGAACCCCTGAAAGCTCAGGGTCTATGGTCTCGGGAAGACTCTCTTCTCCCGATAAACATTCTGGAACTGAGAGCGATATTCAATGCTCTCAAGGCTTGGCCTCGACTAGCAAAGGCCAAATTCATAAGGTGTCAATCAGACAACATGACGACTGTTGCATATATCAACCATCAGGGGGGAACAAGGAGTTCCCTGGTGATGGAGGAGCATCCGGGGGAGTGGGAACTCCATCCGGAAATCTTTGCCCAAATAACTCAATTATGGGGCATTCCGGACATGGATCTGATGGCCTCTCGTCAGAACTTCAAGGTCCCTTGTTACGGGTCCATATCCAGGGATCCCAAGGCGACTCTAGTGGATACAATAGTAGCACCTTGGATCTTCAACCTAGCTTATGTATTCCCACCGTTTCCTCTCATTCCCAGGCTGGTAGCCAGGATCAATCAGGAGAGGGCTTCGGTGATCTTGATAGTTCCTGCGTGGCCACGCAGGACTTGGTATGCAGACCTGGTGAATATGTCATCGGCTCCACCATGGAAGCTACCTTTGAGACAGGACCTTCTTGTTCAGGGTCAATTCGAACATCCGAATCTGGTTTCCCTCCAACTGACTGCTTGGAGATTGAACGCTTGATTCTATCAAAGCGTGGGTTTTCAGATTCTGTAATAGATACTCTTATTCAGGCTAGAAAGCCTGTAACTAGAGAAATTTACCATAAAATATGGAAAAAATATATCTGTTGGTGTGTATCTAAAGGATTCCCATGGAACAAGATAAAAATTCCTAAGATTCTTTCCTTTCTACAAGAAGGTTTGGAGAAAGGATTATCTGCAAGTTCTCTGAAGGGACAGATCTCTGCTTTATCTGTTTTACTTCACAAAAGGCTGGCAGCTGTGCCAGACGTTTAAGCGTTTGTTCAGGCTCTGGTTAGAATCAAGCCTGTTTACAGACCTTTGACTCCTCCCTGGAGTCTTAATCTAGTTCTTTCAGTTCTTCAAGGGGTTCCGTTTGAACCCTTACATTCCGTAGATATTAAGTTATTATCGTGGAAAGTTTTGGTTGCAATTTCTTCTGCTAGAAGAGTTTCTGAGTTATCTGCTCTGCAGTGTTCTCCGCCCTATCTGGTCCATGCAGATAAGGTGGTTTTGCGTACTGAGCCTGGTTTTCTTCCGAAGGTTGTTTCCAACAAAAATATTAACCAGGAGATAGTTGTACCTTCTTTGTGTCCGAATCTAGTTTCAGAGAAGGAACGTTTGTTACACAATTTGGACGTAGTCCGTGCTCTAAAATTCTATTTAGAGGTTACTGAAGGTTTCAGACAAACATCTTCTTCGTTTGTTGTTTATTCTGGTAAAAGGAGAGGTAAAAAAGCAACTTCTACCTCTCTTTCCTTTTGGCTTAAAAGCATTATCAGATTGGCTTTTGAGACTGCCGGACGGCAGCCTCCTGAAAGTATCACAGCTCACTCTACTAGGGCTGTGGCTTCCACATGGGCCTTCAAGAACGAGGCTCCTGTTGACCAGATATGTAAGGCAGCGACTTGGTCTTCACTGCACTCTTTTGCCAAGTTTTACAAATTTTATACTTTTGCTTCTTCGGAGGCTATTTTTGGGAGAAAGGTTTTGCAAGCCGTGGTGCCTTCCGTTTAGGTGACCTGATTTGCTCCCTCCCTTCATCCGTGTCCTAAAGCTTTGGTATTGGTTCCCACAAGTAAGGATGACGCCGTGGACCGGACACACCTATGTTGGAGAAAACAGAATTTATGCTTACCTGATAAATTACTTTCTCCAAGGGTGTGTCCGGTCCACGGCCCGCCCTGGTTTTTTAATCAGGTCTGATGAATTATTTTCTCTAACTACAGTCACCACGTTACCATATGGTTTCTCCTATATATATTTCCTCCTGTCCGTCAGTCGAATGACTGGGGTAGGCGGAGCCTGGGAGGGACTATATGGCCAGCTTTGCTGGGCTCTTTGCCATTTCCTGTTGGGGAGGAGAATATCCCACAAGTAAGGATGACGCCGTGGACCGGACACACCGTTGGAGAAAGTAATTTATCAGGTAAGCATAAATTCTGTTTTTTATTTTCTGTAATTTAGTGTTTGTCTTTGTATTATAGTTTAGGTTATTTAATTGTATTTTAGTTTAGATAATTGTAGGTAATTTATTTAATTAGTTTAATGATAGTGTAGTGTTAGGTGTATTTGTAACTTAGGTTAGGATTTATTTTACAGGTTATTTTGTAATTATTTTAACTAGTTAATTATTTAATAGCTATTGTACCTAGTTAAAATAAATACAAAGTTGCCTATAAAATAAATATAACTACTAAAATAGCTACAATGTAACTATTAGTTATATTGTAGCTATATTAGGGTTAATTTTATAGGTAAGTATTTAGTTTTAAATAGGAATAATTTATTTAATGATGGTAAATTTATTTCGTTTTATTTAAATTTTATTTATCTTAGGGGGGTGTTAGGGTTAGGGTTACACTTATGTTTAGGGGTTAATAACTTATTATACTAGCGGCGACGTTGGGGGCGGGAGATTAGGGGTTAATAATTGTAGGTAGGTAGCGGCGATGTTAGGGAGGACAGATTATGGGTTAATAAAATTTATTATAGTGTTTGCGAGGCGGGAGTGCGGCGGTTTAGGGATTAATACATTTATTATAGTGGCGGCGATGTCAGGTTGGCAGATTAGGGGTTAATAAGTGTAGGTAGGTGTCGGCGACGTTGGGGGGGCAGATTAGGGGGGTAATAAATATAATATAGGTGTCGCCGTTGTTAGGGACAGCAGATTAGGGGTTCATAGCTATAATGTAGGTTGCGGAGGTGTACGGAGCGGCAGATTAGGGGTTAATAATATAATGTAGGTGTCAGCGATAGCGGGGTGGCAGATTAGAGGTTAATAAGTGTAAGGTTAGGGGTGTTTAGACTCGGGGTTCATGTTAGGTTCAGTATACCCTCTAAGGTCAGTTTTCTGAGCAGCCCAGCAGTGAAACGGTTAATAAAGGAACCGCACCCTGCAATTAGCAAACACTGCACAATACAGACTGCAAGGTATGATTTTCTTATTAACAGTTTCACTGCTGGGCTGCTCACAAAACTGGCCTTAGAGGGAACACTGGTTAGGGTGTTAGGTGTAGACTTAGAGAGTGTTTCCCCATAGGAAACAATGGGGCTGCGTTAGGAGCTGAACGCTGCTTTTTTGCAGGTGTTAGGTTTTTTTGCAGCCAGCTCAGCCCCATTGTTTCCTATGGGGATATCGTGCACAAGCACGTTTTTCCAGCTTACCACTACCGTAAGCAACGCTGGTATTGAGGGTTGAAGTGGAGCTAAATTATGCTCAACGCTCACTTTTCTGAGGCTAACGCAGCCATTCAGACAACTCGTAATACCAGCGTTGTCTTAAGGGTGCGCTGGAAAAAAAGGGCTCGTTAGCACCGCGGGTCTTTACCAACAAAACTCTAAATCTAGGCGATTGTTTGCTGTTTACTTTGATAGCAGTCACTTTTGCTTCTTAAGTTGATGCTCATGATCATTTTGCTTTCCAAAGCAAAGACAGCACTAGCTTTCAGCGATATGCCCCCTTATTAATTTAATTGTATCCCTTAAAGGGATTTTGCCATAATAGTGGTGTCATGATACAATCATGTGGAGTAGTTGATGCCTGGATTGGCTGCTCAGCAGAGGTGGTATTGTCTCAGCATGGAAGGGGTTAAGGTGAACTGTTATTTCTTTGTGTGGAATCTGTATTCGGAGAAGCTGTGGGCTGAGCCCCCTTCGCCCTCCTTAGCCTAATGCTGTTTGTGTAATTGTGTGTAGGAATGCAGAACGCTCCTCCCCTTTGAGACTGATAGTGGGAGCTAAGACTTGACTTGTTTTGCATTGGCTGAAGTCGTTGTAAATCATGGCCAGGGCGTTGTCTTTGACAAGACAAAGGAAAGTTAGGTTTAGGTTTGCAACAGCATGACTTTAGTCAGAACTGCCCTGAGGACTCAAGCAACTAACATCTAGAATGGCAGCTCTCCACATATCTAAAGGAACTTGGCAATAAGTTAGATATTGTGAGCAGGGATAGGCAAGGTGTCCGTACATGGACACCGGTGTCCGTGACTGGCCCTTGCAGTGTACGCCACCCGTTGGGATGGAGGAGTAGGACAGATGAATGCTGGTCCTGACTCCTCCTTGACGCAGGCAGCACCATGTTTTGCGGGGTTGGGCCGCACCCACGGGACGCCGCCTAGTAGTGGGAAAGTGAGAGAGAGGGAAGAAGCAAGCTGCCTGCAGTGCAGCCTGTGTCAACCACCCGTGAGCCGTGACCTGTCCCGATTCCTTGATCTGTGCCACAGCGTGGTGCTGGTGTCTGTGTGTAGAAGACCGCCGCCTACTCTGATAAACCTTACCTAACCAAATAGGTAGAATAATTTAAGCGGAAATACTGGCGCTGAAAGCAGGGTAGTACACAAATACAATATAAGGGTAACCTAAGAGGGTCTACCTTGGCAGAAATATAATCGTTATAAAAGTTAATAAATGGTGATAGCCTAATATATATCTTAAAAAATAAATATATTTAATAGTGTAAAATTACAATACAATCAAGATTATAAAATCAGTATTAATAAAATCAGTACATAATTATATACTAAAAAGTAATTAATGGGGCCCTTTAAATTAGTTTGAAAAAACATACAGAAAGGGGAAAGATTAACCACAAATCTATCTATATATATATATATATATATATATATATATATATATATATATATATTGTGATTGATGATAAAAGAAAACTATACTCAAATAAATATAAGTATAAACAGGACAGATATATTCAAACAGTATAAGTAAAAACAAATAGCAATACAAACAGACTTAATAACTGGACGTCCAGCGTAAAAACCAGGGGTTAAAACAGTATTAACCTGAAAGTGCACTATAGTGAACGAAAACACTCGTGACTAGATGATCATACTAATAGCATTGGATCAAGCTAATGGGCGAGTGAGGTACCTTGCGCTAATCTGTGGAGCACAGATTGAATATTGTTCGTCCTGTAGGTGGGTGGTCTTCTGTAGGTGGGTGTGTACTCCTAGCGTACTCCGCTTACATCACCCTTTCTGAAAATGTCCAGCTGATTTCGGGAAGAACGGAATGTAAACAATCTCCAGGGTACTAGATCATCTGGCAGTATATTCAATTTGTAGACTGGTGCGCTCCCTCAGAGGGCTGTATTCAAATTCACAGACCTTGGGAGTAGTGAGCCAGGCGTTGGTAGTTGTCCTGTGTGCTTTTTCAACACGATAGCGATCCTTTCGGCGGCTGTATCAAATTCACAAGCCTTAAAGGAGTTCAGCTTAGCAGTAGTTCTTCTTGTAGGAAATGAGACAGTCATCAACCGGTTTCTCCCCTCACTTGGGGCTTTTTCATCTTGAAAAAGCCCCAAGTGAGGGGAGAAACCGGTTGACTGTGTCTCATTGCCAGATGATCTAGTACCTGCACTAAGCACCACGGAATAAGAGTGCCTTGAAGTTACTATCTACCATCATCTAAAGGATTGCTATTACCCTGGAGATCGTTTACATTCCGTTCCTCCCGAAATCAGCTGGACATTTTCAGAAAGGGTGATGTAAGCGGACTACGCTAGAAGTACACACCCACCTCCAGAAGACCACCCACCTACAGGACGAACAATATTCAATCTGTGCTCCACAGATTAGCGCAAGGTACCTCACTCGCCCATTAGCTTGATCCAATGCTATTAGTATGATCATCTAGTCACGAGTGTTTTCGTTCACTATAGTGCACTTTCAGGTTAATACTGTTTTAACCCCTGGTTTTTACGCTGGACGTCCAGTTATTAAGTCTGTTTGTATTGCTATTTGTTTTTATTTATACTGTTTGAATATCTCTGTCCTGTTTATACTTATATTTATTTGAGTATAGTTTTCTTTTATCATCAATCACAGTATATATATATATATATATATATATATATATATATATATATATATATATATATATATATATATATATATATATATATATATATATATATATATATATATATATATACATACACAAACAGAAGCCGGGAACCAGCACTCTCTTTTTATCATCCAACTGCCGGGGTGCGCTTGCAAGCAATCAAATATCAGCAAAATAAAGCAGGCACTCTCCGTTTAACTTTATCGTTTAATGGTAAACGTTTTCGGGGTCTCCCCCATCCTCAGACCACTTACAGATATACAATAACACACATCTTAAATAGCTACTCACCCTCACCGTGTCAAATCGCCATCAGACTCCCAGCTTCCGTGTAGCGCAACTGCGCATGCGCGCCCGGAACTAAGGAGAGCCGACAGGGACCAACTACCAAACACCAAAAGCAAAAGTGAAAATCAACATCACACAGAATAATGCAGCAGTGCAGACCGCTAACTACAAATAGTACTGTGATGTATACTGATATTACTACCCTATACTAGGCATATTGTAATATACACAGATCTACCCCCCAAGCTTTATTTGAACATTATATCTTCAAATGTTTAACATCAACTGATATCATATATTCTAATCTATGCACAACATTATACATGAACATATTGCCATTTTACCATAAAGGGGATATTATTATATTATTATATTTACACAGAGGGGATATCAGTGCTAGATAGCATTACTCTTCATGTATTAAACTCATGCCCCTAACTGAACCACTAGCCCAATACCTCTTTCACAAACTCAAAGTTATTGGACCCCTGTGAATGTTACTTTACCACAGAGCACCCCACCATATCCTCTTTACTATTTGATAGGCATCCTCAGTTACACGGATGCTTAACTATCAGTGGGGAACCCAGCCGTAAAGATAATCACCTGCATTACAATTTAACTGCATATATTCAATCCAGCCATGGACGTACCCAATCATGTTAGCTCAAGCTCTCATCTTACTATGAAGGAGGCAGTGGGCATACATCCACTACAAGTTTTACAAGAAACATTGGTAGTCCAATTGGACATTCAGCCCCTTTGGGTACATAGTCTCCAGGTTAAAAATCCACTGAGACTCCCTGATATGCTCTTGAGACCTGACAATAGTGACAGTTATATGCCTAGTACATGGTTAAAAACCACGAAAAAAGGTTGCTTCCGTTGCAGTGGTTGCACTACCTGTGGTGGGTTAACCCAGAGTAGCACGTTTCAACATCCATGGTCTAATAAAAAATATCAAATCCTGCACAGGGTGACTTGCACAACCACGTATATTGTTTATTTACTACACTGTCCGTGTGGTAAATTTTACGTGGGTAAGACCCAGGATGATCTCAGGACGAGGATGGCGAACCACCGGTCAGCGATTCGGCTGGCAATTAAGGATGGTGATTCAGATCAACCGGTGGCTCGCCACTTCAGTACCAGTGGTCATGCTGTATCTGACCTTCGGTATATCATCATAGACCGCGTTCCACGCAATCCTAGGGGGGGTGACAGGGGCAGGCGTCTACTACAACGGGAGTCTCAGTGGATTTTTAACCTGGAGACTATGTACCCAAAGGGGCTGAATGTCCAATTGGACTACCAATGTTTCTTGTAAAACTTGTAGTGGATGTATGCCCACTGCCTCCTTCATAGTAAGATGAGAGCTTGAGCTAATATGATTGGGTACGTCCATGGCTGGATTGAATATATGCAGTTAAATTGTAATGCAGGTGATTATCTTTACGGCTGGATTCCCCACTGATAGTTAAGCATCCGTGTAACTGAGGATGCCTATCAAATAGTAAAGAGGATATGGTGGGGTGCTCTGTGGTAAAGTAACATTCACAGGGGTCCAATACCTTTGAGTTTGTGAAAGAGGTATTGGGCTAGTGGTTCAGTTAGGGGCATGAGTTTAATACATGAAGAGTAATGCTATCTAGCACTGATATCCCCTCTGTGTAAATATAATAATATAATAATATCCCCTTTATGGTAAAATGGCAATATGTTCATGTATAATGTTGTGCATAGATTAGAATATATGATATCAGTTGATGTTAAACATTTGAAGATATAATGTTCAAATAAAGCTTGGGGGGTAGATCTGTGTATATTACAATATGCCTAGTATAGGGTAGTAATATCAGTATACATCACAGTACTATTTGTAGTTAGCGGTCTGCACTGCTGCATTATTCTGTGTGATGTTGATTTTCACTTTTGCTTTTGGTGTTTGGTAGTTGGTCCCTGTCGGCTCTCCTTAGTTCCGGGCGCGCATGCGCAGTTGCGCTACACGGAAGCTGGGAGTCTGATGGCGATTTGACACGGTGAGGGTGAGTAGCTATTTAAGATGTGTGTTATTGTATATCTGTAAGTGGTCTGAGGACGGGGGAGACCCCGAAAACGTTTACCATTAAACGATAAAGTTAAACGGAGAGTGCCTGCTTTATTTTGCTGATATATATATATATATATATATATATATATATATATATATATATATATATATATATATATATATATATATATATATATATATATATATATATATATATATATATATATTTGTGGTTAATCTTTCCCCTTTCTGTATGTTTTTTCAAACTAATTTAAAGGGCCCCATTAATTACTTTTTAGTATATATGTACTGATTTTATTAACACTGATTTTATAATCTTGATTGTATTGTAATTTTACACTATTAAATATATTTATTTTTCAAGATATATATTAGGCTATCACCATTTATTAACTTTTATAACGATTATATTTCTGCCAAGGTAGACCCTTTTAGGTTACCCTTATATTGTATTTGTGTACTACCCTGCTTTCAGCGCCAGTATTTCCGCTTAAATTATTCTACTATCCTCCTCAGGGTTCTTAGAGAGAGACCCTTCTGTACTTGGCATTAGGGTTGATATAAGCGCAAAATCTCACCTATCCTCCTTACACTAACCAAATAGGTAACCAACCATGATGATCATGAGGTTAACATCAAGGTGGGTGAGTTTGGTTAGGAGTTACAGACTCTCAATACAAAAAAAGAAAGGTTAGAATTTTAAAAACATTTTATACTAGTATACCACAAGCAGTCTTTACATAAATGTTATTTTAAACATGTTTTATTAGATGACTAATTTGTACTTGTGGAACTAGACCAGGGGCAACCAAGAAGCAGCCCATTTGACAGCAAAGTGCCGCTCTCCTGACTTATAGGAACTTAGAATGTGTTGGCAGATAGGAACCATTCGGCCCATCTAGTCTGCCCAATTCTCTGAAAAATGTTATTAGTTCCTGGCCTTATCTTATACCTGGCATAACCTTATGCCTATCCCTTGCATTTTTAAACTCCTTCACTGTCTCTAACACTTCTGCTGGATGGCTATTCCACCATGCATCTACTACCCTCTCGGTAAAGAGAGTGTTTTTTTATGTTTTTAATTTGAAATGTACCTTGGTGTCCTTCACTAAGGTCTGTACTTGGAAAATGTCCGCCACAGCCTTGGTCCGTATCTATCTCTGATTGTGAGTACTTCTTTTCATGTCCCATTTTGTTTCTAAAGAACTGTAGCTTTGCATTTGTATGTTATTTTGAATGCCTTTATAATTTTGCACTGTGTAACCTGTATTGATATTTTTGTTATTAAACGCATAGAAAATCTCATTCTGTCTTTGGGCTCTAATATCTGAATTCACACTCCTGTTGAGACAAGGTTAAAGGCACGTTACCTAAGTATTAAATAGTGTGAGTTTTAGGGGTTCCCCAAAACTCCCCTTTTAATTTAAAAGTTCTGGTGGTGGCAGCAGGGAAATTGTTAATTAGAGCAGTGTGGACCAGATTTGGTTAATGTGGTGTCTCTTTTAAAGGGATAGTCTACACCAGAATTTTTATTGTTTTAAAAGATAGATAATCCCTTTATTACCCATTTCCCAGTTTTGCATAACCAACACAGTTATAATAATATACTTTTAACCTCTGTGATTATTTTGTATCTAAGCCTCTGCAAACTGCCCCTTTTTTCAGTTCTTTTGACAGACTTGTAGTCTAGCCAATCAGTGCCTGCTCCCAGATTACTTCACGTGCACAAGCACAGTGTTATCTATATGAAATATGTGAACTAACACCCTCTAGTGGTGAAAAACTGTTAAAATGCAATCTGAAAGAGGTGGGCATTGAACCTCCTAGGTTAAGCTTTCAACTAAGAATACCAAGAGAACAAAGCAAAATTGGTGATAAAAGTAAATTGGAAAATTATTTAAAATTGCATTCTCTATCTGAATCATGAACGTTTATTTTGGCCTAGACTGTCCCTTTAAGGTCCTTTTGCAGAGTTGCAAGGATAAGGGAACCAGAGCTGTGTGCCATTAACCCCTTCATGCCCACACCCCTCTATTGTGACGTTGAGAAGGTTTGATTCGTCACAAGTGTGTTTTTTCCTTATTACTGCAGACAGAGTGCAACAAAACAGGGGTCTACAACCCTTCCCCCCCCCCCCCCCCAAAGGGTCTGTGACTAAATTACCACTTGATGTCCATTATTTTTATTTAAAAAAGTAAATAAAACTTACACCGATTCTGGAATGCGCCAGTGCCAAAGTGGTGGATTTCTGTGCAGGTTGGGTGTCTGCCATATGTACATTACTCCTTTTAGCTGGTCTAAAATGGCTGGAAATGAGCATGTCTGCAAACGCTCCTTAGATATTGTAGTTACACATGAATATTTGGAGAGCACTGCTCAACACCAGAGGTAGTGATTTGAAAATCTGTGGTAGATCTGATTTACAAAGGTAAATTGTTTACCAACTAATCCTTAGCAAGGCCCCTTCATACATTTACAAACCTGTTATGTCTGCTTAATAACTCTGGGAACACATAGCCATACATTCTTTATCTACTGCTGTTGAACCACAGTAAATCTCAAATTGCAGTGGCCAGATCAGTGATGATGCTGGGAAAATAGGGATATATGCAGGGCTTAATATTTCCACTAGTTTTGGATGGATATATGCCATAGTACTAAATACTTTTCAGATTGAGTGAACTCTTGTAAATGAGCCATAAACAATAAGTATTTAAAGTGAATTTTTTATAATAACCTGTGGCACATATTCCTCATTGTTTCAGCTTTGCAAAGCCTATCTGCCATAGATGTAAGGCTAAAGCGTTAAGTATAAGGAAAGTCCTTTTGAGAGCTTGTCTTAATTAATAATTTTAGACTCTACAATGAGCATCTTTGACTTATAGAATGTATTTTGACCAAGTAAAGCTCAAAATACTCTTACCTATGAGAGATACTGTAAATGCATGTCATTCGCTAAGGTGCATTAACTTTCGTTGTAACAGCATGAAAAATCTGATTGCCATAGGGATGGATACTTAGTTTCTTTCATGTAATTAGCAAGAGTCCATGAGCTAGTGACGTATGGGATATACATTCCTACCAGGAGGGGCAAAGTTTCCCAAACCTCAAAATGCCTATAAATACACCCCTCACCACACCCACAAATCAGTTTTACAAACTTTGCCTCCTATGGAGGTGGTGAAGTAAGTTTGTGCTAGATTCTACGTTGATATGCGCTCCGCAACAGGTTGGAGCCCGGTTTTCCTCTCAGCGTGCAGTGAATGTCAGAGGGATGTGAGGAGAGTATTGCCTATTTGAATTCAATGATCTCCTTCTACGGGGTCTATTTCATAGGTTCTCTGTTATCGGTCGTAGAGATTCATCTCTTACCTCCCTTTTCAGATCAATGATATACTCTTATATATATATACCATTACTTCTGCTGATTTTCGTTTCAGTACTGGTTTGGCTTTCTACAACATGTAGACGAGTGTCCTGGGGTAAGTAAGTCTTATTTTCTGTGACACTCTAAGCTATGGTTGGGCGCTTTTTTATAAAGTTCTAAATATATGTATTCAAACATTTATTTGCCTTGACTCAGGATGTTCAACATTCCTTATTTCTTCTGTTATGTGTGATCAGTCCACGGGTCATCATTACTTCTGGGATATAACTCCTCCCCAACAGGAAATGCAAGAGGATTCACCCAGCAGAGCTGCATATAGCTCCTCCCCTCTACGTCAGTCCCAGTCATTCTCTTGCACCCAACGACTAGATAGGATGTGTGAGAGGACTATGGTGATTATACTTAGTTTTTATGACTTCAATCAAAAGTTTGTTATTTTAAAATAGCACCGGAGCGTGTTATTACTTCTCTGGCAGAGTTTGAGGAAGAATCTGTCAGAGTTTTTTACTATGATTTTAACCGGAGTAGTTAAGATCATATTGCTGTTCTCGGCCATCTGAGGGAGGTAAAGGCTTCAGATCAGGGGACAGCGGGCAGATGAATCTGCATTGAGGTATGTAGCAGTTTTTATTTTCTGAATGGAATTGATGAGAAAATCCTGCCATACCGTTAAAATGACATGTATGTATACACTTCAGTATTCTGGGGATGGTATTTCACCGGAACTACTCTGTTAAAGGTCACTAATCCTTTTTAATAACTATTTATCATGTTAAACGTTTTTGCTGGAATGTAGAATCGTTTACATTGCTGAGGTACTGTGTGAAAAATATTTGGGCATTATTTTCCACTTGGCAGTTTTTTTGCTTTAATTGTGACAGTTTCGTTTCTCTTCACTGCTGTGTGGGAGAGGGAGGGGCCGTTTTTGGCGCTCTTTGCTACGCATCAAAAAATACCAGTCAGTTACTTTTATATTTCCTGCATGATCCGGTTCATCTCTGATAGATCTCAGGGGTCTTCAAACTTCTTTGAAGGGAGGTAAATTCTCTCAGCAGAGCTGTGAGAATTCTTATAGTGACTGTGAATAAAAACGTTGCTTTGTATTTTTTATGTCAAATTTAATTATTGTTATTTTACTAATGGAAACAAACCTTTGCTAAAAGTTTTGTTGTTTTAAAGTTTGATGCTATAACTGTTTTTCAGTTCATTATTTCAACTGTCATTTAATCGTTAGTACCTCTTTGAGGCACAGTACGTTTTTTTGCTAAAAAAGATTATAACCAAGTTGTAAGTTTTTTGCTAGTGTGTTAAACATGTCTGACTCAGAGGAAGATATCTGTGTCATTTGTTCCAATGCCAAGGTGGAGCCCAATAGAAATTTATGTACTAACTGTATTGATGCTACTTTAAATAAAAGTCAATCTGTACAATGTGAACAAATTTCACCAAACAGCGAGGGGAGAGTTATGCCGACTAACTCGCCTCACGCGGCAGTACCTGCATCTCCCGCCCGGGAGGTGCGTGATATTTTGGCGCCTAGTACATCTGGGCGGCCATTACAGATAACATTACAAGATATGGCTACTGTTATGACTGAAGTTTTGTCTAAATTACCAGAACTAAGAGGCAAGCGTGATCACTCTGGGGTGAGAACAGAGTGCGCTGACAATGCTAGGGCCATGTCTGATACTGCGTCACAGCTCGCAGAGCATGAGGACGGAGAGCTTCATTCTGTGGGTGACGGTTCTGATCCAAACAGATTGGACTCAGATATTTCAAATTTTAAATTTAAATTGGAGAACCTCCGTGTATTACTAGGGGAGGTCTTAGCAGCTCTCAACGATTGTAACACCGTTGCAATACCAGAGAAACTGTGTAGGTTGGATAAATACTTTGCGGTACCGGCGAGTACTGACGTTTTTCCTATACCTAAGAGACTAACTGAAATTGTTACTAAGGAGTGGGATAGACCCGGTGTGCCGTTCTCACCCCCTCCAATATTTAGAAAGATGTTTCCAATAGACGCCACCACTCGGGACTTATGGCAAACGGTCCCCAAGGTGGAGGGAGCAGTTTCTACTTTAGCTAAGCGTACCACTATCCCGGTGGAGGATAGCTGTGCTTTCTCAGATCCAATGGATAAAAAATTAGAGGGTTACCTTAAGAAAATGTTTGTTCAACAAGGTTTTATATTACAACCCCTTGCATGTATCGTGCCGATTACGGCTGCGGCAGCATTTTGGATTGAGTCGCTTGAAGAGAACCTTAGTTCATCTACGCTAGACGACATTACGGACAGGCTTAGAGTCCTTAAACTAGCTAATTCCTTCATTTCGGAGGCCGTAGTACATTTAACCAAACTTACGGCTAAGAACTCAGGATTCGCCATACAGGCACGTAGGGCGCTGTGGCTAAAATCCTGGTCAGCTGATGTTACTTCTAAGTCCAAATTACTTAATATACCTTTCAAGGGGCAGTCTTTATTTGGGCCCGGTTTGAAAGAGATTATCGCTGACATTACAGGAGGTAAGGGTCACGCCCTACCTCAAGACAAAGCCAAAGCTAAGGCTAGACAGTCTAATTTTCGTCCCTTTCGGAACTTCAAAACAGGAGCAGCATCAACCTCCACTGCACCAAAACAGGAAGGAGCTGTTGCTCGTTACAGGCAAGGCTGGAAGCCTAACCAGTCCTGGAACAAGAGCAAGCAGGCCAGGAAACCGGCTGCTGCCCCAAAGACAGCATGAACCGAGAGCCCCCGATCCGGGACCGGATCTAGTGGGGGGCAGACTCTCTCTCTTCGCCCAGGCCTGGGCAAGAGATGTTCAGGATCCCTGGGCACTAGAGATCATATCTCAGGGATACCTTCTAGACTTCAAATTATCTCCCCCAAGGGGGAGATTTCATCTGTCAAGGTTGTCAACAAACCAGATAAAGAAAGAAGCGTTTCTACGCTGCGTACAAGATCTGTTAATAATGGGAGTGATCCATCCGGTTCCGCGGTCGGAACAAGGACAAGGGTTCTACTCAAACCTGTTTGTGGTTCCCAAAAAAGAGGGAACTTTCAGGCCAATCTTAGATTTAAAGATTCTAAACAAATTCTTAAGAGTTCCATCGTTCAAAATGGAAACTATTCGGACAATCTTACCCATGATCCAAGAGGGTCAGTACATGACCACAGTGGATTTAAAGGATGCTTACCTTCACATACCGATCCACAAAGATCATCACCGGTATCTAAGGTTTGCCTTCTTAGACAGGCACTACCAGTTTGTAGCTCTTCCATTCGGATTGGCTACGGCTCCAAGAATCTTCACAAAGGTTCTGGGTGCCCTTCTGGCGGTACTAAGACCGCGAGGGATTTCGGTAGCTCCATACCTAGACGACATTCTAATACAAGCTTCAAGCTTTCAAACTGCCAAGTCTCATACAGAGTTAGTTCTGGCATTTCTAAGGTCGCATGGATGGAAAGTGAACGAAAAGAAGAGTTCTCTTTTTCCTCTCACAAGAGTTCCATTCTTGGGGACTCTTATAGATTCTGTAGAAATGAAGATTTACCTGACAGAGGACAGGTTAACAAAGCTTCAAAATGCATGCCGTGTCCTTCATTCCATTCAACACCCGTCAGTAGCTCAGTGCATGGAGGTGATCGGCTTAATGGTAGCGGCAATGGACATAGTACCTTTTGCACGCCTACACCTCAGACCTCTGCAATTATGCATGCTAAGTCAGTGGAATGGGGATTACTCAGATTTGTCCCCTACTCTGAATCTGAATCAAGAGACCAGAAATTCTCTTCTATGGTGGCTTCATCGGCCACACCTGTCCAGGGGGATGCCATTCAGCAGGCCAGACTGGACAATTGTAACAACAGACGCCAGCCTTCTAGGTTGGGGCGCTGTCTGGAATTCTCTGAAGGCTCAGGGACTATGGAATCAGGAGGAGAGTCTCCTTCCAATAAACATTCTGGAATTGAGGGCAGTTCTCAATGCCCTTCTAGCTTGGCCCCAATTAACAACTCGGGGGTTCATCAGGTTTCAGTCGGACAACATCACGACTGTAGCTTACATCAACCATCAGGGAGGGACAAGAAGCTCCCTAGCAATGGTGGAAGTATCAAAGATAATTCGCTGGGCAGAGTCTCACTCTTGCCACCTGTCAGCAATCCACATCCCGGGAGTGGAGAACTGGGAGGCGGATTTCTTGAGTCGCCAGACTTTTCATCCGGGGGAGTGGGAACTTCATCCGGAGGTCTTTGCCCAAATACTTCGACGTTGGGGCAAACCAGAGATAGATCTCATGGCGTCTCGCCAGAACGCCAAACTTCCTCGCTACGGGTCCAGATCCAGGGATCCGGGAGCGGTTCTGATAGATGCTTTGACAGCACCTTGGAACTTCGGGATGGCTTATGTGTTTCCACCCTTTCCGCTGCTTCCTCGATTGATTGCCAAAATCAAGCAGGAGAGAGCATCAGTGATTCTAATAGCGCCTGCATGGCCACGCAGGACTTGGTATGCAGATCTAGTGGACATGTCATCCTGTCCGCCTTGGTCTCTACCTCTAAGACAGGACCTTCTGATACAGGGTCCATTCAAACATCAAAATCTCACTTCTCTGAAGCTGACTGCTTGGAAATTGAACGTTTGATTTTATCAAAACGTGGTTTTTCTGAGTCGGTTATTGATACCCTGATACAGGCTAGGAAGCCTGTTACCAGAAAGATTTACCATAAAATATGGCGTAAATACCTATACTGGTGCGAATCCAAACATTACTCCTGGAGTAAGGTTAGGATCTCTAGGATATTGTCTTTTCTACAAGAAGGGTTAGAAAAGGGTTTATCAGCTAGTTCATTAAAGGGACAGATTTCAGCTCTGTCCATCCTGTTACACAGGCGTCTGTCAGAAAATCCAGACGTCCAGGCTTTTTGTCAGGCTTTGGCTAGGATCAAGCCTGTGTTTAAAGCTGTTGCTCCACCATGGAGTTTAAACTTAGTTCTTAACGTTTTACAGGGTGTTCCATTTGAACCCCTTCATTCCATTGATATAAAATTGTTATCTTGGAAAGTTCTGTTTTTAATGGCTATTTCCTCGGCTCGAAGAGTCTCTGAGTTATCAGCCTTACATTGTGATTCTCCTTATCTGATTTTTCACTCAGACAAGGTAGTTCTGCGTACTAAACCTGGGTTCTTACCTAAGGTGGTCACTAACAGGAATATCAATCAAGAGATTGTTGTTCCATCCTTGTGTCCAAATCCTTCTTCAAAGAAGGAACGTCTTCTACACAATCTGGATGTAGTTCGTGCCCTCAAGTTCTACTTGCAGGCAACTAAAGATTTTCGCCAAACTTCTTCCCTGTTTGTCGTTTATTCTGGACAGAGGAGAGGTCAAAAAGTTTCTGCTACCTCTCTCTCTTTTTGGCTTCGTAGCATAATACGTTTAGCCTATGAGACTGCTGGTCAGCAGCCTCCTGAAAGAATTACAGCTCACTCCACTAGAGCTGTGGCTTCCACTTGGGCCTTTAAGAATGAGGCCTCTGTTGAACAGATTTGCAAGGCTGCAACTTGGTCTTCGCTTCATACTTTTTCCAAATTTTACAAATTTGACACTTTTGCTTCTTCGGAGGCTATTTTTGGGAGAAAGGTTCTTCAGGCAGTGGTTCCTTCTATATAATGAGCCTGCCTATCCCTCCCGTCATCCGTGTACTTTTGCTTTGGTATTGGTATCCCAGAAGTAATGATGACCCGTGGACTGATCACACATAACAGAAGAAAACATAATTTATGCTTACCTGATAAATTCCTTTCTTCTGTTGTGTGATCAGTCCACGGCCCGCCCTGTTTTAAGGCAGGTAAATATCTTTTAAATTATACTCCAGTCACCACTTCACCCTTGGTTACTCCTTTCTCGTTGATTCTTGGTCGAATGACTGGGACTGACGTAGAGGGGAGGAGCTATATGCAGCTCTGCTGGGTGAATCCTCTTGCATTTCCTGTTGGGGAGGAGTTATATCCCAGAAGTAATGATGACCCGTGGACTGATCACACAACAGAAGAAAGGAATTTATCAGGTAAGCATAAATTATGTTTTTCAGACAGTCAGTTTCATATTTGGGATAATGCATTTGAATCAATCATTTTTTCTTACCTTAAAAAATTTGACTTTTTCCCTGTGGGCTGTTAGGCTCGCGGGGGCTGAAAAAGCTTCATTTTATTGCGTCATTCTTGGCGCAGACTTTTTTGGCGCAAAAAATCTTTTCTGTTTCCGGCGTCATACGTGTCGCCGGAAGTTGCGTCATTTTTTGACGTTCTTTTGCGCCAAAAATGTCGGCGTTCCGGATGTGGCGTCATTTTTTTGGCGCCAAATACTGTGGGCGTCTTATTTGGCGCTAAAAAATATGGGCGTCGCTTTTGTCTCCACATTATTTAAGTCTCATTTTTCATTGCTTCTGGTTGCTAGAAGCTTGTTCATTGGCATTTTTTCCCATTCCTGAAACTGTCATTTAAGGAATTTGATCAATTTTGCTTTATATGTTGTTTTTTCTCTTACATATTGCAAGATGTCTCATGTTGCATCTGAGTCAGAAGATACTTCAGGAAAATCGCTGCCTGGTGCTGGAACTACCAAAGCTAAGTTTATCTGCTGTAAACCTTTGGTAGCTGTTCCTCCAGCTGTTTGTATTAAATGTCATGACAAACTTGTTAATGCAGAAAATATTTCCTTTAGTAAAATACCATTACCTGTTGCAGTTCCATCAACATCTAATGTTCAGAGTGTTCCTGATAACATAAGAGATTTTGTTTCTGAATCTATTAAGAAGGCTATGTCTGTTATTCCTCCTTCTAGTAAACATAAAAAGTCTTTTAAAACTTCTCTTTATCCAGATGAATTTTTAAATGAACATCATCATTCTGATTCTAATGATTCTTCTGGTTCAGAGGATTCTGTTTCAGAGGTTGATGCTGATAAATCTTCATATTTATTTAAAATGGAATTTATTCGTTCTTTACTTAAAGAAGTCCTAATTGCATTAGAAATTGAGGATTCTGGTCCTCTTGATACTTAATCTAAACGTTTAGACAAGGTCTTTAAATCTCCTGTAGTTATTCCAGAAGTTTTTCCTGTTCCTGGTGCTATTTCTGAAGTAATTTCCAGGGAATGGAATAATTTGGGTAATTCATTTACTCCTTCTAAACGTTTTAAGCAATTATATCCTGTGCCGTCTGACAGATTAGAGTTTTGGGACAAAATCCCTAAAGTTGATGGGGCTATCTCTACCCTTGCTAAACGTACTACTATTCCTACGTCAGATGGTACTTCCTTTAAGGATCCTTTAGATAGGAAAATTTAATCCTTTCTAAGAAACGCTTATTTGTGTTCAGGTAATCTTCTTAGACCTGCTATATCTTTGGCGGATGTTGCTGCAGCTTCAACTTTTTGGTTGGAAACTTTAGCGCAACAAGTAACAGATCATGATTCTCATAACATTCTTCTTCTTCTTCAACATGCTAATAATTTTATCTGTGATGCCATTTTTGATATTATCAGAGTTGATGTCAGGTTTATGTCTCTAGCTATTTTAGCTAGAAGAGCTTTATGGCTTAAAACTTGGAATGCTGATATGTCTTCTAAATTGACTCTACTTTCCCTTTCTTTCCAGGGTAATACATTTTTTGGTTCTCAGTTGGATTCTATTATCTCAACTGTTATTGGTGGGAAAGGAACTTTTTTACCACAGGATAAAAAATCTAAGGGTAAAAACAGGGCTAATAATCGTTTTCGTTCCTTTCGTTTCAACAAAGAACAAAAGCCTGATCCTTCATCCTCAGGAGCAGTTTCAGTTTGGAAACCATCTCCAGTCTGGAATAAATCCAAGCCTTCTAGAAAAGCAAAGCCAGCTTCTAAGTCCACATGAAGGTGCGGCCCTCATTCCAGCTCTGCTGGTAGGGGGCAGATTACGTTTTTTCAAAGAAATTTGGATCAATTCTGTTCACAATCTTTGGATTCAGAACATTATTTCAGAAGGGTATAGAATTGGTTTCAAGATAAGACCTCCTTCAAAGAGATTTTTTCTTTCCCGTGTCCCAGTAAACCCAGCGAAAGCTCAAGCATTTCTGATCTAGAGTTGGCTGGAGTAATTATGCCAGTTCCAGTTCTGGAACAGGGGCTGGGGTTTTATTCGAATCTCTTCATTGTACCAAAGAAGGAGAATTCCTTCAGACCAGTTCTGGATCTAAAAATATTGAATCGTTATCTAAGGATACCAACATTCAAAATGGTAACTGTAAGGACTATCCTGCCTTTTGTTCAGCAAGGGCATTGTATGTCTACAATAGATTTACAGGATGCATATCTGCATATTCCGATTCATCCAGCTCACTATCAGTTTCTGAGATTCTCTTTCCTAGACAAGCATTACCAGTTTGTGGCTCTGCCGTTTGGCCTAGCAACAGCTCCAAGAATTTTTACAAAGGTTCTCGTTGCCCTTCTATCTGTAATCAGAGAACAGGGTATTGTGGTATTTCCTTATTTGGACGATATCTTGGTACTTGCTCAGTCTTCACATTTAGCAGAATTTCATACGAATCGACTTTTGTTGTTTCTTCAAAATCATGGTTGGAGGATCAATAAACTAAAAAGTTCATTGATTCCTCAGACAAGGGTAATCTTTTTAAGTTTCCAGATAGATTCAGTGTCCATGACTCTGTCTTTGACAGACAAGAGACGTCTAAAATTGATTTCAGCTTGTCGAAACCTTCAGTCACAATCATTCCCTTCGGTAGCCTTTATGCATGGAAATTCTAGGTCTTATGACTGCTGCATCGGACGCGATCCCCTTTGCTCGTTTTCACATGCGACCTCTTCAGCTCTGTATGCTGAACCAATGGTGCAGGGATTACACAAAGATATCTTAATTAATATCTTTAAAACCGATTGTACGTCACTCTCTGACGTGGTGGACAGATCACCATTGTTTAGTTCAGGGGGCTTCTTTTGTTCTTCCGACCTGGACTGTAATTTCAACAGATGCAAGTCTTACAGGTTGGGGAGCTGTGTGGGGGTCTCTGACAGCACAAGGGGTTTGGGAATCTCAGGAGGTGAGATTACCGATCAATATTTTGGAACTCCGTGCAATTTTCAGAGCTCTTCAGTCTTGGCCTCTTCTGAAGAGAGAATCGTTCATTTGTTTTCAGACAGACAATGTCACAACTGTGGCATACATCAATCAGGAAGGAGGGACTCGCAGTCCTCTGGCTATGAAAGAAGTATCTCGAATTCTGGTTTGGGCGGAATCCAGCTCCTGTCTAATCTCTGCGGTTCATATTCCAGGAATAGACAATTGGGAAGCGGATTATCTCAGTCGCCAAACGTTGCATCCGGGCGAATGGTCTCTTCACCCAGAGGTATTTCTTCAGATTGTTCAAATGTGGGAACTTCCAGAAATAGATCTGATGGCTTCTCATCTAAACAAGAAACTTCCCAGGTATCTGTCCAGATCCCGGGATCCTCAGGCGGAGGCAGTGGATGCATTATCACTTCCTTGGAAGTATCATCCTGCCTATATCTTTCCGCCTCTAGTTCTTCTTCCAAGAGTAATCTCCAAGATTCTGAAGGAATGCTCGTTTGTTCTGCTTTCAGCTCCAGCATGGCCTCACAGGTTTTGGTATGCGGATCTTGTCCGGATGGCCTCTTGCCAACCGTGGACTCTTCCGTTAAGACCAGACCTTCTGTCGCAAGGTCCTTTTCTCCAACATAGGTGTGTCCGGTCCACGGCGTCATCCTTACTTGTGGGATATTCTCTTCCCCAACAGGAAATGGCAAAGAGCCCAGCAAAGCTGGTCACATGATCCCTCCTAGGCTCCGCCTTCCCCAGTCATTCTCTTTGCCGTTGTACAGGCAACATCTCCACGGAGATGGCTTAGAGTTTGTTATTTTAAAATAGTGCTGGTATGTACTATTTACTCTGAAACAGAAAAGAGATGAAGATTTCTGTTTGTAAGAGGAAAATGATTTTAGCAACCGTTACTAAAATCGATGGCTGTTTCCACACAGGACTGTTGAGAGGAATTAACTTCAGTTGGGGGAAACAGTGAGCAGACTTTTGCTGCTTGAGGTATGACACATTTCTAACAAGACTTGGTAATGCTGGAAGCTGTCATTTTCCCTATGGGATCCGGTAAGCCATTTTTATTAAATAAGAATAAAGGGCTTCACAAGGGCTTTAAAGACTGGTAGACATTTTTCTGGGCTAAAACGATTGATTTATAAGCATTTTTAATAGTTTATAGCTTTGAGGAGTTATTTTATTCTTGGGAATTATGTTAAATAACCGGCAGGCACTGTATTGGACACCTTTTTCACTGGGGGCCTTCTCTAATCATAGGCAGAGCCTCATTTTCGCGCCACTAATGCGCAGTTGTTTTTGGAACAATTCTTCCTACCATCCAGGAAGGTCAATTTATGACCACGGTGGATTTAAAGGATGCGTATCTACATATTCCTATCCACAAGGAACATCATCGGTTCCTAAGGTTCGCCTTTCTGGACAAGCATTACCAGTTTGTGGCACTTCCATTCGGATTAGCCACTGCTCCAAGAATTTTCACAAAGGTACTAGGGTCCCTTCTAGCGGTGCTACGACCAAGGGGCATTGCAGTAGTACCTTACTTGGACGACATACTGATTCAAGCGTCGTCCGTACCACAAGCAAAGGCTCATACGGACATTGTCCTGGCCTTTCTCAGATCTCACGGGTGGAAAGTGAACGTAGAAAAAAGTTCTCTATCTCCGTCAACAAGAGTTCCCTTCTTGGGAACAATAATAGACTCCTTAGAAATGAGGATTTTTCTGACAGAGGCCAGAAAATCAAAACTTCTAAGCTCTTGTCAAGTACTTCATTCTGTTCTTCTTCCTTCCATAGCGCAGTGCATGGAAGTGATAGGTTTGATGGTCGCGGCAATGGACATAGTTCCTTTTGCGCGAATTCATCTGAGACCATTACAACTGTGCATGCTCAGTCAGTGGAATGGGGATTATACAGACTTGTCTCCGACGATACAAGTAGATCAGAGGACCAGAGATTCACTCCGTTGGTGGCTGACCCTGGACAACCTGTCACAGGGGATGAGCTTCCGCAGACCAGAGTGGGTCATTGTCACGACCGACGCCAGTCTGGTGGGCTGGGGCGCGGTCTGGGAACCCCTGAAAGCTCAGGGTCTTTGGTCTCGGGAAGAATCTCTTCTCCCGATAAATATTCTGGAACTGAGAGCAATATTCAATGCTCTCAAGGCTTGGCCTCAGCTAGCAAAGGCCAAATTCATACGGTTTCAATCAGACAACATGACGACTGTTGCGTATATCAACCATCAGGGGGGAACAAGGAGTTCCCTGGCGATGGAAGAAGTGACCAAGATCATTCAATGGGCGGAGACTCACTCCTGCCACTTGTCTGCAATCCACATCCCAGGAGTGGAAAATTGGGAAGCGGATTTTCTGAGTCGTCAGACATTTCATCCGGGGGAGTGGGAACCCCATCCGGAAATCTTTGCCCAAGTAACTCAATTGTGGGGCATTCCAGACATGGATCTGATGGCCTCTCGTCAGAACTTCAAGGTTCCTTGCTACGGGTCCAGATCCAGGGATCCCAAGGCGACTCTAGTAGATGCACTAGTAGCACCTTGGACCTTCAACCTAGCTTATGTATTCCCACCGTTTCCTCTCATCCCCAGGCTGGTAGCCAGGATCAATCAGGAGAGGGCATCGGTGATCTTGATAGCTCCTGCGTGGCCACGCAGGACTTGGTATGCAGACCTGGTGAATATGTCATCGGCTCCACCATGGAAGCTACCTTTGAGACAGGACCTTCTTGTTCAAGGTCCGTTCGAACATCCGAATCTGGTCTCACTCCAACTGACTGCTTGGAGATTGAACGCTTGATTTTATCAAAGCGAGGGTTCTCAGATTCTGTCATTGATACTCTTGTTCAGGCCAGAAAGCCTGTAACTAGAAAAATCTACCATAAAATATGGAAAAAATATATCTGTTGGTGTGAATCTAAAGGATTCCCATGGAACAAGATAAAAATTCCTAAGATTCTATCCGTTCTTCAAGAAGGTTTGGAGAAAGGATTATCTGCAAGTTCTTTGAAGGGACAGATTTCTGCTTTATCTGTTTTACTTCACAAAAAGCTGGCGGCTGTGCCAGATGTTCAAGCTTTTGTTCAGGCTCTGGTTAGAATCAAGCCTGTTTACAAACCTTTGACTCCTCCTTGGAGTCTCAATTTAGTTCTTTCAGTTCTTCAGGGGGTTCCGTTTGAACCCCTACATTCCGTTGATATCAAGTTATTATCTTGGAAAGTTTTGTTTTTGGTTGCAATTTCTTCTGCTAGAAGAGTCTCAGAGTTATCTGCTCTGCAATGTTCTCCTCCTTATCTGGTGTTCCATGCAGATAAGGTGGTTTTGCGTACTAAACCTGGTTTTCTTCCGAAAGTTGTTTCTAACAAAAACATTAACCAGGAGATAGTCGTGCCTTCTTTGTGTCCGAATCCAGTTTCAAAGAAGGAACGTTTGTTGCACAATTTGGATGTAGTTCGTGCTCTAAAATTCTATTTAGATGCTACAAAGGATTTCAGACAAACATCTTCCTTGTTTGTTGTTTATTCTGGTAAAAGGAGAGGTCAAAAAGCGACTTCTACCTCTCTTTTTGGCTTAAAAGCATCATCAGATTGGCTTATGAGACTGCCGGACGGCAGCCTCCTGAAAGAATCACAGCTCATTCCACTAGGGCCGTGGCTTCCACATGGGCCTTCAAGAACGAGGCTTCTGTTGATCAGATATGTAAGGCAGCGACTTGGTCTTCACTGCACACTTTTACCAAATTTTACAAATTTGATACTTTTGCTTCTTCTGAGGCTATTTTTGGGAGAAAGGTTTTGCAAGCCGTGGTGCCTTCCATCTAGGTGACCTGATTTGCTCCCTCCCATCATCCGTGTCCTAAAGCTTTGGTATTGGTTCCCACAAGTAAGGATGACGCCGTGGACCGGACACACCTATGTTGGAGAAAACAGAATTTATGTTTACCTGATAAATTACTTTCTCCAAAGGTGTGTCCGGTCTACGGCCCGCCCTGGTTTTTTAATCAGGTCTGATGATTTATTTTCTCTAACTACAGTCACCACGGTATCATATGATTTCTCCTATGCAAATATTCCTCCTTTACGTCGGTCGAATGACTGGGGAAGGCGGAGCCTAGGAGGGATCATGTGACCAGCTTTGCTGGGCTCTTTGCCATTTCCTGTTGGGGAAGAGAATATCCCACAAGTAAGGATGACGCCGTGGACCGGACACACCGTTGGAGAAAGTAATTTATCAGGTAAACATAAATTCTGTTTTTTCCATCAGGATCTCAAATCCTTAAATTTAAAGGTATGGAGATTGAACGTTTGATTCTTGGTCAAAGAGGTTTCTCTGACTCTGTGATTAATACTATGTTACAGGCTCGTAAATCTGTATCTAGAGAGATATATTATAGAGTCTGGAAGACTTATATTTCTTGGTGTCTTTCTCATCATTTTTCCTGGCATTCTTTTAGAATTCCGAGAATTTTACAGTTTCTTCAGGATGGTTTAGATAAAGGTTTGTCCGCAAGTTCCTTGAAAGGTCAAATCTCTGCTCTTTCTGTTCTTTTTCACAGAAAGATTGCTAATCTTCCTGATATTCATTGTTTTGTACAAGCCTTGGTTCGTATAAAACCTGTCATTAAGTCAATTTCTCCTCCTTGGAGTTTGAATTTGGTTCTGGGGGCTCTTCAAGCTCCTCCGTTTGAACCTATGCATTCATTGGACATTAAATTACTTTCTTGGAAAGTTTTGTTCCTTTTGGCCATCTCTTCTGCCAGAAGAGTCTCTGAATTGTCTGCTCTTTCTTGTGAGTCTCCTTTTCTGATTTTTCATCAGGATAAGGCGGTGTTGCGAACTTCTTTTAATTTTTTACCTAAGGTTGTGAATTCCAACAACATTAGTAGAGAAATTGTAGTTCCTTCATTATGCCCTAATCCTAAGAATTCTAAGGAGAAATCGTTGCATTCTTTGGATGTTGTTAGAGCTTTGAAATATTATGTTGAAGCTACTAAGACTTTCCGAAAGACTTCTAGTCTATTTGTCAACTTTTCCGGTTCTAGAAAAGGCCAGAAAGCTTCTGCCATTTCTTTGGCATCTTGGTTGAAATCTTTAATTCATCATGCCTATGTTGAGTCGGGTAAAACTCCGCCTCAGAGGATTACAGCTCATTCTACTAGGTCAGTTTCTACTTCCTGGGCGTTTAGGAATGAAGCTTCGGTTGATCAGATTTGCAAAGCAGCAACTTGGTCTTCTTTGCATACTTTTACTAAATTCTACCATTTTGATGTGTTTTCTTCTTCTGAAGCAGTTTTTGGTAGAAAAGTACTTCAGGCAGCTGTTTCAGTTTGAATCTTCTGCTTATGTTTTCATTTAAACTTTATTTTGGGTGTGGATTATTTTCAGCAGGAATTGGCTGTCTTTATTTTATCCCTCCCTCTCTAGTGACTCTTGCGTGGAAAGATCCACATCTTGGGTAGTCATTATCCCATACGTCACTAGCTCATGGACTCTTGCTAATTACATGAAAGAAAACATAATTTATGTAAGAACTTACCTGATAAATTCATTTCTTTCATATTAGCAAGAGTCCATGAGGCCCACCCTTTTTTGTGGTGGTTATGATTTTTTTGTATAAAGCACAATTATTCCAATTCCTTATTTTTTATGCTTTCGCACTTTTTTCTTATCACCCCACTTCTTGGCTATTCGTTAAACTGATTTGTGGGTGTGGTGAGGGGTGTATTTATAGGCATTTTGAGGTTTGGGAAACTTTGCCCCTCCTGGTAGGAATGTATATCCCATACGTCACTAGCTCATGGACTCTTGCTAATATGAAAGAAATGAATTTATCAGGTAAGTTCTTACATAAATTATATTTTTTTAGTAACTCAAGGTGATGGCATTGGTCCAATTTACTTCAGGTTTTTATGTTTCGTAGTGGCTGCCACTGTGAGGTAAATTCTGTCCACTTTAACCTTTTCATGCAGAACAACTTAAATTTTTATTTTGTCTTTAAAAAGCTTTACTTTACTTACCTTTCTTTTTAAAGTGAAAGTCAA